>NW_027249151.1:600000-781709 GCF_030848795.1 Temnothorax nylanderi | reverse complement strand
CTCGCCGGCGTCGACGCGACTGAAAAATTGCGTTTTCCACCTCCAACGACTCGATTAAAGATTTCACATCTTTTTTTGAAATACATGTCACTTGAGTTAAGTTAGGTAATATAATTTTGTGAAGAAGAAAATAAAGATTTTACATCTTTTTTTTTTAATACATGTCGCTTGAGTTAAGTTAGGTAATATAATTTTGTGAAAAGATATAAAGCTACCACTTAGGTTAGATACATGTCACTTGAGTTAAGTTAGGTAATATAATTTTGTGAAGAAGAAATTAAAGATTTTACATCTTTTTTTTTTGAAATACATGTCACTTGAGTTAAGTTAGATAATATAATTTTGTGAAAAAGATATAAAGCTACCACTTAGGTTAAATTTTGAATTTACAAAATACATTGCGTGTACTTGGCACTTTTTTTTACCTTTTTTGAAAAAGGTAATTTGTACTGATTGTTTTAACGTCTCGCCGGCGTCGACGCGACTGAAAAATTGCGTTTTCCACCTCCAACGACTCGATCTTGGAATCTAGTTTGAGAAACTCTTCTATCGTTTAAGGAACGATTAAAAAGTTATCGAAAAGTCAGAAGCACGTACACTCTTTAAATGTACTTTTCTACGAAAGCATTAAAATTCAAACGTTACATTACGCTGCGAATTCTCTGTTACTCGCGCAAAGCAAATTTCAAACAGTCGACCCTTTGATAAAAGACATTCTTTTCCAAGAGAGAAGAGGAAGCTCCTCCTGCAAAAGGGAGATTCGAAGAGAAAAGTTGAACGGAAGACGCGGAAAATAGAACGCGAGCGCGATTTCATTTTACCTAAATTGTCTCTGTACCGCAAGAAAAATAAATCCGGTTCCACGGAGAGCACTTCCGGCAGCTGGCTTCTTTTTCGAATTATTCAGCTATGCGCGCGCGCGCGCGTTCTCGCGCGATGGCGCGCTATTTCGGCCGGCGCCACGGCGCGCAGTGGGCCAAACGCTATTATTAGCGGCGACAAGCCGGCAAAAGTAAAGTGATCGATATATTACGCGGCCGTGCGAGAACGCGGCGATAAAATTTGACGCGCTCGTTATTTTATTCCAAGTGCCAAGAGACCGGCTCGGAAGAATTCTGCTGCTTCGCCACAGGGAGAGAATTTGCCCGAAGTACTCGCGCACTTTGCGCATCCCCCGTTTATTTCTCGCGCAAACAAAACGTTCAGGGAGCACTGTAAGAAGCGGATTTTATTTTAGAAAGGTCCGCCGTAAGTCACTTCAATAAAATAATTCCTCGGCAATGGGTTCTTAAACCGATGTGTCTAACGTGAATTAAATTCTTCATAAAACCGAATTGAAAAGAATCCCTCGGAAAAGCAATGGCGAAACGTGTTTATATAGGAAGAGAGAATCGCGGCGAAAAAATTAAGGGAGATACCGTTCTTTTATTATCTCGCCGCGCATTCGTCGCGGGAAAATCTGGCCGAAGGACATGCCGAGTGGGAGGCACAAACGATTTTCTCGCGCTAAAGGAACATGCAGTGTCGATTTACGAGTCAATTAGTATGATAATACGCGATTTACGCTCGGAGTAGCCTTGGCGAGACCCGCACTTTTGCCCCGTGAGGAACGCTGAATCGAAGCTGAATTCACAAGAATCCCTATTTGAGGAGGTTCGACAATCAGAAACCGATTTGATAATCGGAAATCATGGTGAAGAAAAGTTTCTCAATTTATCCGAGGTACCAATTCTCACGAAAGTGTATAAAAGACATAAAAGTTGATTCCAAACCGAAGAATGGAGCAAGTAATGTCGATTTCTATCAATGTTGATTAACTTTAATCTCGGTTTAATTTATTTTTATCTTATTCTAATTCTAAGAACTCCAGAAAAAGATAAAAAGTAAGTTAAACCGAGATTAAAGTTAATCCATATTGATAGAAATAGACATTAATAGAAGAGTTCCGTCTGACTCTTCAAGATCAATCCAAAGTATAGTAACAATCGACGCAAACGAATCTCCGGATGCGATATTGGTTTCGTGACAACCCAGTAATATTCCCGCACAATTATCGATCAGCGGACGGACGATTCGGCCTCTCGAATTAACGCATCCTAATTTATTCTTAGTCCGCGTCCGGATTTTCAGGCGTGACTCCATCAGGCGGATTTTTGCAATTCAAGCCGCTTTTATTACACGCCCGCGCGAGCGAATGAGCGCAATTACCGTCTCGCACGACCGCCGCGCCGCCGCCACCGCCGACGCCACGCCGTGGAAAACGCGCGGGTGTAATTACAATCCAAAGAAACGCCCGTTTTCCCACGGCGAACATCGGTGCCGAGAACTTAGGCCAATACGGCCGGCCGGCGTGTAATTCGATTGTCCGTCTCGACCCGTTACTCCGCGCGCGCGGGCCTCTCGCATAATTATGATAATGCGGCGCGTGGTAACGCGCGGGGAGGGGGGGAGGGGAGAAAACGCATGCACGATGCGATCATTACAGCGGCGTAGCTACCGCGCGCGGCGGGAATAAGAGGAGTTTAACTCGCTATTATCGCTCCTTCTCTTGCCCGATACTTAAAAAAAATGTTAGAAGATACGCGCGAAAGATAAAAGCGCTGCATTCCGCTTTAACGCTAGACGCTTTTAATAATGTCAAACCAAAATTTTTTTAATTGCATCTGCACGCTTGTACTGTCGACGCAGGTACTTATTGCGAAAGAACTCAAATTCGACGTTACCTAAAACGTGTATCTTAATAGTGGCTGTAACAAAGCAATGCAACGGCACTAATAAGATACTCAAGACTCGCATAAGAATGCAATGATTCCAGCTACGCCACTGAATCGTTATGAACAAATTCTCTGGTCACCGGGTACAAAAGGCTGCGTCTCGCAACGTAGAAAAAAAGCACCTTCGCATTGTGTTCCGTGGAATTGCATATATTTCGTAGAGTTTATACTTATATCCCGCCAATATATGTGCGCGTTTTCATTGCGGCCGCATTTATTTAGCATTTTAACTATGCACGGCGCGGTCATTAAGAAGGAAAAAGAGGAAGCAAAAAAATATAAAATAAGACTTAGTCAGCGGATATAAAAAAAAGTCGCGACTTACAATATGAAATTGTTTTTCTGATATATTTCGTAACAGAATTTATTTTATGTTGCACGTTGGCGATAGTAAAGGCTACGCCTTCACGACTACAATATTTATCTAATATTGTTTCAGCGCGTTATCAATCATAAGATGTACGTTTCATATCTTATCCATTATTGTTGAAAATATTTTATTAACTCTCTATAATCAATATTTCTTTATAACAAATATGTTGTAATTATTAAGGCAGATTTAATATTACATTACATTATTTTTCGTAGGCATTTCTTAGAATTTTAAAGGATTTAAAGAAAACCGTTCTTTTATATGTTGCTAAATTTGCCGTTGCGACATAGGTACAGAATAATAATAATAATGGATGCGATAATAAATATATCGTTATTTATGTCGAAATACCGAAAATGCGAGGAGTTATAAATAATGAATTATCGCGATACTTCGTGGCACGGCAAATTACATTTCATGCATTACTTATGCGATAATCCTGCCACAATTTTTTTCCACTGACAGCGATACAGAAAGCGATTGCGTTGGAATTAGAGTAGCTGCGTGGTAATAGAATCGCGGTAGATGTACAAAAATCGTGTCGGTCAATCTTGTTGTCTTAATAAAAAGAGCGTCTCTCAAATCGCAGAGCTATTAAGAAGTTAATAAAAAAACGCGATAAAATGCATCACGGAAAGTGACGCGCTGCGTCGATAAAAGTGATCTCATTAAATCAAGCTCGCCTTCCACCCTCCCGCTGCATAACGTATCGATTTTGCGTGTTAGACTTTACAGTGAGAGTGTAGTAACGCTGCTGAAGATAAGCCGGAATCGCAACGAATCTTCTTCGCTCGGCGACGAGATGAAGAAAGTCGCCGGAGCGCCGAAAGCGCCCGAAAGCTCCGCGAGTCACTTCGTGATCGACGATAAAGAAAAATCGGCGCGGAACGGCGTGGAAGAGAGAGATATATCGAGAGGGGGATTCGATAAAGACTCGACTGTGGCGTACCAGCAGACGCTACAGGGCAATTACAAGGTCAACGGGCCAAGGAAAACGTCGTCCAGATACTCTCGGCTCGAGGTCATCGTCTCTGCCGAGCACTCTAGCCGAAGAATTTTTGATCGCGCGATTCCGCCTTTTTCGCTCCCGATGCGACCCGAAACGAGCGAAGACCAAGGACTGATAATTCATAAAGCAAAAAAAATCAAAAGATTTTTACCATTCGCAATAAAAGATGTCGTTTCACTACTTTTTTTACTTCAGAAGTGGAAGCTGCGAGTTGACAGATCTTCGTGTAAAAATTCATGTAAGACTAGAGTGTGAAATTCGTACGAAACTGCGTTCCAACACATTTATAGATACGTGAAAGATGTTGAAGTCGAAAGAAAAATATTAGCGAATTTCATCCTATTATTAGACGGCTCAAGGGGACTTATTTAATTTCGGAATGTGGCAATATACATTGAAGTAAAAATAAAACGCTTTAAGACAAACTTCTCTTCCTTCCGAAAATCCCCCCCTAAAAAATTTATAACGTGGAATAAATAACTGAAAATTTATCGGCCATAAGGCGGATATTCGGTCAAATATATACCACGTGCGTGTTCGAGCTTGCATGCCAGCAATATATATCGAATTTAAACCTGAAGAATTGGAATATGTGCGCATGCTAAAAGTAGAAATATAGCTCAGAACAAATTGCTGACGATTGTTTGTCGCAGAATTAAATTTCAATCAAGTGGGACACGAAAATGCAAGAAACTTAATTTGCATTTTTTTTGCACGTTTCTATCTCGTGATCATGCGTTTCGCGATCGCGAATGCTCATCGCAAAAATCGAACAGCGCCCCGTTAGATCGTTCGATATTCGCCGAACAGTTTCTCTGAACACATAAATCTTTCCATTCGATAATAAGATAAATAAACAGTCTTCCACGCAATCTCCTTGCGCAGTAGCACGGTATGGTGCATTAATTCCTACTGCTAATTAGTTCTAATAAGCATCTAACAGACGCATTTTTCTAAACCGAGTTAATGGGAAAGGATTAATTAACCGATCACGAAGAAAATGGCCGGTTATCATTAGGAATTTGCCGGAGCTTTTAGAATCGTCGGTGAAATTCGAGAAAAATTTCATAATAAAGTAATTAACCAACGAGTGAATGAGAACAGAGTATTATCGCTCATTAAATCTAAATCTGTTTCAAGATTAATATAGGAATCGATTTAATCTCACCATTCCGTTGCAATTGGCGGAATATGGATAAACGATATTAGAAAGCAAAAACATCTCATTTAATCTTTGCTTAGTTTTTTAAGTATTGCTTTAACTAGTAATTTACAATCTTAACTTATGTTTAACTCTATGAGTATATAGCATTTTTAGTATATAGCATTATTTCGAAATCGTTGCACTAATCTTGTAAAAAAAAAGCGAAGTAGAGTACGTTATAATAACTCCTTTGTATGCCTTCATTTAGTAGTTTATCATTCATTAAATTAAATGGTTATAATCAGCTTGTTATCAGGATTACTATATTATAGTAAAAGCAGAATAAAGAGTGTGATTTACGAATAAAAGAAAATCGATCCTGATTATAATAATATAATTTAATACGGATAGCAATCACGAATGTCCCACATTTGAAGCTCCTTCGTTCCGAGGCGGCTCTAAGTCCGCCGAATGGCATTGGCTACTTTAATCCCGAGATATATGGACGACCGGTATGCTAATGAGTAATTAAGATGATCCGCTTACCATGAGCTTTTCCCGATCCAGATGAAGCAGATCGCTGCCTTTGATGTCCTTCGATTTGAAGACGTCCGCATAGCGGTACAGATTTAAGGCTGACATCCATTCAACTACGTTCACCGACGTCCACTCACTGACAGGCTGCGAACAGAGAAACGAGAAACGTAGATCGTAGGTGGGCATCGATGGCACGAGATTCAGCGAGACGACTAATCGAGCCAAGTCCACTTACGCACGAGGAAGCACGCGCGCGCGCACGCACACACGCGTGCACTTCGAGACATATTTACACGGCTTGACTGGCCATAATCCCGGTCGGATCGTGAGAATTACAAAAAAAAAGTAACGCAAGTTACAAAAAAGAAATAAAACAATGTAAAACTGCTAGGCAAATGAAGCAATAATGATAATTGATAATAATGTAATATCTTCAATAAAATTGAATTGTTTTCATAATTATAATCACGCATTCTAGACAAAATATTTCACCTTGAAAGCTTGAATGGCAGAACTTTGCATAAACACGGAGTCGATTTTCAAAAACTCAGCATTTCTCGCGACCTTCTGATTTTTAATATTAAGTATATTTGTAGCTGTATCTCAGATTAATACTCTATAAAAATAAAATTTATCTCAAATAATATTAAATGCCACGTTCTGCGTTTATCTATCTCGCTAGAAATCATTATCGTATAAAATCGTCAAGTACGATTCTCAGATATTCTCAGATTAGAATCTTTTGACAATGGATAAAAATATGATCCGGGAGTATCATCGACAGTGAACCGTGTAAAATCCTCTTTAATGCGCATGATTAATCGATTCTTTGCAAGCGGAAGCAGATAATGAGCCAGGTCTGTCCCGTTTGCCAGAGCCGAGAATGCACGCGCTTATTATCCTCGAGATTTTCAAATGAGAATCGCGCGACGATTTCCGGCTTCGTCACGATCTATTAGAATTTTTGTGTTTTCGTTAGTACAACAATGACATATTAATTTCTTTCTAAACCGTGAACTCCAGAACTCCGCTTTGCAGAACGATTCGCACAGTAAATTGGAACAATCACCTCTCGTTAATCGGTTGAAATGGAAGAGTGAAAGTCGGAATAATAATGTAGATCTCTTCAGATATACGTCTGATTCCAGATATCTGATTTTTTTTTCCCCGGGCAATAAGAAGAGATTCGCTAAATTTTTAACCGAGTACTTTGTTCGAGTTGCTATTTCGGAGATTACAACACTGTGCATTTTCGATTAATTAACGACTGACGTATTTTTGTGAATAATCTAGCTTTTAAAATAATATTTTAACATTATATAGGATCAAATAAAATGCTAATATATGTTGCTAATCTTATTATTAGCAATGTATATTGCCATGATTAAGATAAGTTCCTGATTTAATTAAGATCTTTCAAGTATATTTCAAGGAATTTTAGCGAGTTTCATGGTTTTCGTAATTATCGTAATAGTTATCGTAATAAATATGTCAATTTCTCTTTAAAAAAAGTTCAATCGAATCACTTACAATTAGATTTGTTTTTACGTGTACATTCGATATGGTTATGGCTTGATAATGATACAAGCTATCTTTATTATGGCGAGCCCCAGAGAACACCTAATCGTATTTCTCCGCATCGTTATACGTTTGGTTAATAGGAAACTAACTCGCTGCAATCACAAAATAGCATTGTGTTTTTTCCCGGAAATTTTCCAAATTTAATTATTCTAAATTCTTATCCTTTCTCTGAATACCATGTTAAAACATTTATTTACTTAATAGATCAAAAATAAAAATTAGAAATAAATTCTAAAAAATAAGTTTTCTGCCATCAGTCCATTAACGCAAAATCTCCGTCAGCTTTAATTGAATGGAAATTGAAAATTCAAATATCATCAGTGATCTTCATTTAATTATCGACAAGTGGTTAAACCCTCGACGGTAACAAAAGCGGCACGCTATATATACCGTCATACAATTATAACAATATTTCCATCGTATCAATATTTCCATACTAATATTCTATGATTGATAATTATGATTATCAGTTAACGATTATTTAATGCATACGTGCGTAATATCTACACGTATTTCATCATTACGCAAATTATACAAAAAAAGGCAACAAAAAGGAAGAAACTTACATCTAGCTAGAATTCTTTTTTTGCGAACGACTCTATTCTCTCTCTCGCTCTCTCTCTCTCTCTCTCTCTCTCTCTCTCTCTCTCTCTCTCTCTCTCTCTCTCTCTCTCTCTCTCTCTCTCTCTCTCTCTCTCTCTCTCTCTCTCTGGAGACAAGTGCTGTTATCCGATGCCGATCGGCAAGGATTACGTAAAAACCGCGCGCGAGAATCTTCTCCGGATTTTCTCGATCCCGAAGATAAGACGCGTCGCCGAGCGTTTAACGCGCCCGCCGCGCGACCGGCCAGCCGGTCCGATTAGATAAATCGACGCGCGATCGGAGGCGCGGCGAGAGGAAGGGAGGCGAGGTGATGCGAAGAGAAGAGACATCTCCGTGTGCCGCCGCTGCGGCTATCGGGTAGCCGAGGGTCCGATAAAGAAGCATAAAAAGTGCGGAAAAAAGAAAACGTAACCTCTCGCCGTAACCCCGAGTCCGCGATATGACGACAGCCGCGAGATAAGCCTGTCGTCCTCGTCCGAATAATCCGCGCCAGCCGGCAGCGCGTGTTACATCCGCGCGCGTTTATCCGCCCGTCCGCGTCCGTCCGTCCGTTCGATCGACCCGCTCGATTAATCTCCGTCGAGAGATCGTTTCTTCCTCGCCACCACCGTACGCTACAACATCTCACCGGCACCGGCGCGCGAGAATTAAATCGCCGACGTCGCAAATTTTTGCGACTCGACCCGCTTAATCTAGGATGCTCGCCGCGGGGAACTTATTTCGCGGAAGTCATCATCTCTGCGACGGAAATCCTGCCGTGATATAGCGAGCGGTGACGTTTATGGGACGCCTTTTCTTCGAAGAGGTTTTGCAGCGATCGATATGCTCCGCGCACCCCGATCTAAAATCACGCGTGGAACCCAAAAACGCTGCGACAGCGACGGATCTACGTGACGAGGATGCGCTAAGATGACTTTTACGTTTAACTCGTTAAATTTGATTGAGGATAAAATTCGAGACTTGCGCGAATATTGACTCTCTTATGACATCGTCCGTTGTAATGACTCTTGTGCTGCAATTAGACATAAATACACTACATTTACTCCACTTAATCTGTTCAGTCATCTGTGAATCACGGCTTACCGCTTTGTACCGCTACGAGAGCCTATTTCAGTTTTCTTAAATTATGATAGTTAAAAGATGTAAAATGTTTATTGCTTCCCGCGTTTAGATGATTAATTTCATTACGACTTTCACCTATTAATTTTCATTCCGCATCGGCAAAATAAAAAGATTGTTTACGTAACATATAGTTTATAAAAAAAAAAACCATTAAGTTTACATTATTTCAATTTTCTTTAATGTGTATTCTTACGTGTATAAGAAATCGATATCAGCACAGCAAATTTCCAAAATTATATATAGTTTATGAAATTGATAATTTTAAATCTAATTAATTTTGTTCTCGCATTGTTGTGGTAATAAGAAACGCGCAGTTTTAACTCGGATTACTTTATCTTTATTTTAGTTATATTATCGTTATATTATCAGCTTCTACAAAAAAATAGAAAAAAGAAAGAGATGACATTTAGATCTCTTACCCCTTTTTTTCCTATCACAATTTTATGGCAGACGCCATCGAATTTAGGTCGTTACGCTATCGAATTTCGAGTAGACCTCGCCCTGATAACGACACGCCGTTCGTGCGTTTATGTAAAATTTGCGATTATAATGGATATAAAATTCACATCCCCTTAAATAGATTTCATGGTATGGTATATGGAATCTATGCAGATCTAAACGGTTCGAAATAGAAATAATTAATTTTTTCTTATATCGCTACTTTAGTATTCATCAAACTGCTTAAACTATCAATTATTTAAATTTAATCAAAAAGTTGCAAAGCTTTGTCAAACTAATACAAAAAGTTACCATAATTTCATTTAGTAAAGACAACTAAAAAAATTGAACACATTTATCGGAAAAAAAAACCGGAAGAACATAAACTTCGCATTTTGCCGCTACCGATTTTACGTGCAGAATGGCACGTCAAGATTTTCTGCATTTTATAATGCGTCAATCATCGTGAAACATAATCAAAGATAAATCCTTATCACCAGAAATATTACTTTCGAGTTTCCGAGCTTGATATTTCCGCGCGCTATGCGGTGTCTGGATACAGATGAAAAACTCTGTTTCGACGTCTGGATTTTCATCGTTAAAGTGCTATGTATATACTTTTGCCGTGAATATCGCGCGAGAATTCTGCGCGTTTTTTGTTTCACTGCGATAGTGCATGCGCGAGAGATAATTCTGCCGGTCTAAAAGTGTCATGGAACGCCTGTATGAAAGGTATATAGTGCGAGTTGCAAAACAAATCTCGTTCTATTTGTAAAATATTAAGTATACTAATAAAAACAAAGGATATATCGATAATATTACGTAGCTAAATTTCATGTTAAGAATTTCCTCGAATTCTTTAAAAAAATATTTGTTCAAAACGTGGCGACGGCTCAGGTCAAAATGTATCTTAACGAGATTCGTTTTACTTCTCGGCAAAGAGATTATGCCAGAGAAAAAAATAATAATAATGACGAAAGATATTGAAAGACGTAAAACCGTAATCGGAGTATAATTAATTCGAACGGTACGCCGTCCGTAACGATGTAACGAGGAACCACTGGCTTACTGACCTTGTCCTTGTCGTGAACCTGGCCCGGTAGCGCGTGACCCTTGGTAGTCCATTGGCACAGGTGCTGGCCGCTGTAGTCCGAGCACACGATGTGGAAGCACGCGTGGCACTCTGCAGGACATAGAGAACCGCACATGCAGCAGCATAGACTACTATTATCATCGCGCACCGTTCGTCTCGCTGCCAACCCCTCGTGGGTGGCTGAGCCCCTGCCGGCCTTCGCGCGACCGATCGAGTTCGCGTCGACGCCCTCTGCCACGGCAGGCTGCTGCAGCTGCAGCTGCTGCTGCTGCTGCTGCTGTTGCGCGCTGCACCAACACATGTATCGATGAAAGGACACCGGTCTCGCGCACACCGGTTTCGTGAAACTGATCTCGCTCTCGACACCGTCCGCCGCCGCCGCCGCCGCCGCCGCCGCCGCTGACGCCGCGGGCGTCGTCGTCGCGTCGTCGCGCGTCGATGTCGCGGTACGCGATTGCAGCTGCAACTGCTGCAAGGATTGCTCCTCGAGCTGAGCGGCCGCGACCGCCGCCGCCGCCGCCACCGCTGCCGCCGCCGTTCCCTCCCGATGCTGCCTCGTCGCCTGGTTATTATTACCGGCGATGTACCACCTGGGCGACACGTACGTCGCTCGCGCGACGTCGTACAGCTGACCGACGACGTGGTCACCGCCCGCGCCGTTGCCGTACGTCGCGAGGATCGACGGCGCGGTCGCGGATCCGATAGCGAGACTCTGCATCTGCCGTTGCAGTTGCATGCTCGCGGAACCGTTCAATGACGACGACGATGACGACGATGACGAGGAGGTGGTAGACGACGGCGCCGCGGCGCCGTTGGTCGCCGCCGTTGTCGCCGTCGCGGCGCCCTTGCGCAGCATGTAGTTGTCGGAATCGACGGCTAATAGTCGCGACATCGCCGTGGACTTAGCCTTGTTGTCGTCGCCCGTACCGGGACTGATCTTTGGCGAGCCCTTCGGCTCGAGCCGGGTGGATATCGTTGTGATTTGCTTATCCAGCTCGTCTGTGCAGGAGCCGACGATCGTCGCCGTCGTCGTGCTCGTACTCGTCGTCGTTGACGTCGCCGTCGTCGTCGTCGTCGTCGTCGTCGCCGCCGCCGCCGTCGACATCGATCCAGGAGAGAATAACTCCTGGATCCTGGCCTGGTGGTGCACTTGCGTCGCGGCTGCCGTGGCGGCCGCAACGGATGCGCTCGTTGCACGCTTCATCGTCGCCGCGGTCGATCATCAAGTGCTCGTCGCGAGACGGCTAGGTCTTCCTCGCCGATGCCGATGTTCTCGCGATTGACGCGTTGCTGCTGTTCGACGACCCAGGCGACGAGTCCTGCTCCTCCCGCGGGCCACCCGGGTTCCCCGACATCCTCTCGAAGTCTACGTGAATTCCCCGTCCGGTAGTTACACGCTCAATCGATCGCGACTCTCGAACGTCGGGGACACTTGGATCCTCAAGGTCGCTAGCATGATGAGCCGTCCTCCTACGAATTCCCTTGTCGCTCGTCGCCGGCGGTATCGGGTTCGCTGATCCTGCGCACGGTGACTGTGGACCCGTGAAGAAAATTCTTCAAGGCCGCCGCGAATGTGGCATATTTATTCGGTCGATACCGGAGTGATATCGCTCTCTCGCGATCGAAATTTCGTTCCTTCAAGGATTCTTCGACGTGGCGATTCTCCGACCGAAGATCCTCTTCGTTATCACGCCGGCTTCGTCGTTATTATTAATAGAGGCCACGCCGTGGATAAACTGATAGACGAACCGGGATGAGAGAGAGCGAGTTACAAGGAGACGAGAGAGAGAGAGAGAGAGAGGGAGAGAAAGAGAGAACCAAAGATACAGGAAAAGAAAAAGAGAGAGAGAGAGAGAGATAGACAGCCGCTCCCGTGGGTGTGACCTCGTGTAAATTCGTTTTCCATAAATCTCACTCCTACCACACACTCTCCCGTGGTCGCGCGCGCGGCGCGCTCTCACACACGACCTTTGTATAAACGCCGAGATTCGCTGAGCCGAACGAAACCGGTTTTGTCAAGCAACGACACCGAGCGATTTTCAAGCGTAGCCTCGCGCGAGCGCGAGCGCCGAGCGCCGAGTGTACGGGAATCCTCGTGGCTTATCGAGCGCGATCGCGGAGTAATCCCGGATGAAGCCGTGCGCCGAGGAGGTGAAACCGATCGTCCGCTCGTTAATCTGGAAATTCGTCCCGGACGAATTAATCCGTCGGAACGACGCTGCCTCGGATTATCCTCGGAGCAATTAATAATGGTGGATCAAGTCGAGGCTCCAGGTGGATCCACGGCGCGCGCGATCACTCGAAAGAGAGATTCCTCGGCGCGCTCGATCGCGGATCTCCGACTGATTCCTGAAACGTCGCCGGCCACTCCATCCACTTTGCGAGGGTCTCTCTCGCAGTTCTCGACGTACGTACACGTGGAGGTCGAGGAGAGTTCTCGTTTCCGTTGAGGAAACCGGCACAGAGCGCACCGGGTGATCGCGAAACTACCGGATCGGACGACGGGCAGGCAGACTGCAAAGACCGTCGCACGAGCGTCACGCGAACGTGGAAGTCACTCGCGGATAATTGGAGTCATCGCGAGCACTAATAGCGTTGAAACAACCAGCTCCTGTGTCCGCCGAGTCAGCGGCTCTCGTCAACTCGAGACGGGAGCCCGCTTATCGCCCGGGGTTCGCGCTGATCAGCAAGTAGATCCTCTCTCCTCACCTCGCTCTCCTCACTCGCCGCTCTCGTCACCTCGCCGGCGTTCGTTGTCTGCCGAACGAAGCGAGTAAAACGTGGGTCGCCTCTAATCTCCCCCGATGTGACGGAGTCGAGCCAATGTCGGTCGCGACACAGCTCGATCACGCAGCGCCGGATGGCCCATCAAGGACAACCCGCTAACTTCCTTTCTTCCTTTTGGCCACCTCCTGTCTTCTCCTCGCCGTCGACTGCGATTAAGCCTTACGTAGTACCGGATTGTCGATCAAGGACTCGTGTCTTCCCTCGTCGTTGTTGCTTTCTCCTTCGCGATTTCGTTTTCTTCAGTATCTCGCTTATTTCTCGAGTTCCTCTTCCCAAGTTCCTTCGGTGTTTCTTCGGGTATCGGCACGATTAAGAGTACGTAGCACTAAAATACGCAAGCACCAAATTCTCCGATCGAGGAGCCGTATCCTTCTTTCGCCGAAATCCGATCGGTTCCTCGCTTTCCTTTTCTTCCCGTCCTCTCTTCGCGGCTCCTTCTCGCGCTTCGCACGGTCGACCGCTTCGCTCGCCGGAACTGATCGCGCCGCTCGTCCTTATCACGTCCACCAGAAGGCCGCGACTGCCAACCGCTCGTTCGCGGACGGCCGTGTCTCGCCGGATCACTACCGCTGTCGTCCCGACGCTTTACCGACCGCGAGTCAGAGTCGGAGCAGCGGAGTTCGAGTGTACCAGGCTCGCCTCGCTCGTTCGTTCGCTCTCTCGCTCTGTCTCTATCTCCCTCTCCTTCCCCCCCCTCTCTCTCTCTCTCTCTCTCTCTCTCTGCCGGCAAGGTAGACCTCAGTGGCGGACGATCCTATTACCTCCTCTTCTCTCGGTCGACGATTCGCGGTCGTTTCCACCCGGTAAAGCCGTCCACGTAAGGTATCCTCTCGACGTCGGCGCCGCGATGTCCAACCTCCTGGTCTCTTCCTCCCGGTGACCCAACCTCTCCTTCCTTTTCTCTTTCTTTCTTTTTTCCCCTCTCTTCTCCTCCTAACGCGCGCTCTACGAGTTAACTACCCTTCGGAGCGGAGCTCTGCCCGCTTTCGCCCGTTTTTCCTCTCTCAGCGGAGGTCACCGCGTAGAGCCACGAGAAGAGAGGAGAGTCGATCGATCGGTCGGTCGATCGGCCGGTCCCCGTCCGTCCTCGTTCGCAGGTACTCGGCCGAAAACTCGCCGGTGTGACCGTCCGCGATCGCGAAGGCGGTGCGCGCGCGCACGCGCGCACTCGTACTCTTCGCGCACACACAGAGCACGCGCGCGGACGGTACACACGCACGCACGCACGCACGATGTACGTGCAACACGGCTGTTCTCCTCCGGTATGGAAAAGTCCACTGGGCCCTGCACTTTTTGTGCCAGCGGCCTGCCAGCTACACGCGCGCACACACCTGCACACGCCGCGGCGGCACACTCGTCACTCGCAACGCATACGTACACGATACCTATCTATCTGCCTATCCTTTTCTCCCTCTCTCTTCCCCTCTCTCTCGCTCTGTTTCATTCGGTGTCTCTCCCACACTCGGTCGATCTTTCTTTCTCTGTCTCCCTCTCTCTCTCTCTCTCTGTCCCGTCCCCTCCCCCACCAACCTCCTCGCCGTCCCTCTCGGGACTACTCGTTGCCGCTCTCTCGTTCTCTTTCTCTCTCTCTCTCTCGAGTCCTCTCTCAACGCGATCGTCTCCTCGCTGGCCGTGCACAGCCGGTCGGTCTCTACATGTCGAGTGTTGCCCGTGGGCCAAGTCCCTCCCTCCCTCGCTCTCACTCTCTCTTTCTCTCTTTTTCTCCTCTCACGATATATATGTATATATATATATATGTATGTATGTATGTATATATGTATATATATATCTTTCTCGTGTTCTCTCTTTAACCCTCTTCGACTCCCGCTCCGCCTGGTTCACTCTCCTACTCCAACTGTCTTTATCTCTGCCGCGGCGCGTGTAGCAAACGATTCGCACGTTTTGGGCTTTCACCCGGACTGATCCACCGACAACGACGACGACAACTACAACGACGAGACCGAAAGGCAGTCAGTCTCTTTCCCTTCGATTCCACTCGCGGACATATAATGTATGAACGCGCGGCTCCCCGGGGGACCGTCTCTGCGCGATCGTCTCCTACTCCCGGTGACCAAGCGCGATTTTTCAAACACCACCGTCGCCGCTGAACTCCTCTCCTGAGGGAGTCTCCGCTGGTTCTCTCCTTCCGAGACCCGACTGGACGGACGTTCGCTTCGTGTTCCGGTTCCCCGTTCGCTGACTCGCGCTGGCTGATCGTCGCCGTGCCGGACGACACACCGCCTCGTCTACGTGGACGGCTTCCGCGGAGGAGAATACCACACCGCCGGCGAGGCGCACAGCTGACCGGCCGGTCCGCCAAGCTCGGTCAATAGCCATAGCCAGCCGCGAGCTGCTGCCGAGGGTAGCTCGTGGTTCGGCGCAACGCCACCTCGGCCATCTCCGACATTCGTCGGTTCTTCCCGTGGCCTTTACGCCGAGCAGACTCGTGCCGGAACGACGCCGGGGCCCCGAGCCTCGTTCGTTTCAGCCCGATCGAACCGCCGGAATGGAAATTTCCTGCCGAACATTCCTAGGCGACGAGCGCGGATTGACCGAGCTGAACGAACGAGGAATACGCGCTTCTCGGGAATCGCCCTTCGAAATCCGTGATACAGTCCCGAGAAGCGCTTCAGCGTCGAACCGTCGCGATTTGCCAAATGATTCTGGCGTTAGGTATCAGCGGGTTGACCTTCGCGATGATGAGAATCGCGTGGATGACGGAGATCCGTTCGGTTCAGCTCGCGATTCGACTCTTCGCTCAGCGATCGCCCAGATTGAAGTTAATATTCAGAGTTGTTAATTCAGAGATGACGGTAGATTGATTCTCGGGGAAAGTATGATCGACGAAAGTAATTCGTTTGGTGAATTTTAGGCGATGTCTAGTTTTTCCGTAACGTTAGGAATTCCTCATCGATCGCCTCCGGTGAAACGATTGCGGGACCGCGCGGCGGCTTCTCGGAGCACCAAAAACTCCTCGCCGCTCGACGATCGTGTCCGATTGAGTCGGAATAAGAAGTCGGTGGTATCGCTCCCGGAATGTTGAAAATAAGATGCTTGACTGTGCGAGCACGTTGCGCTTGAAATGCATGCACGGTTGTGGTACTTTAAGGGGAAACCCAGTCGCGGATTTGCTGACGTGCTCCAAAGGTCTTTGTCTCTGCAGCCAGTTTTCCTCCAAGAGAATCGGAGCCGAAGACGCCCTCCTGGAAAAACTATAGAACAGTTTCGAGGTTCATTCTTGCCGGATTCGACCGGAATTGCACAATGGGAAGAATAAGCTTCGATTACTCTTGCCTTCGCGCTCGGTTCTTCGGGAACGATGACTAGATTTTCGAGACGAGTTTCTCGCAAAAAGTAGACTGGTGTTGCTTCGATATTCCTCGAATAGTGGCTATACTCATAGATTCGATCGCAAATGAGATTTCGTTTTGAATTGCATGACATCTGAAGGATCTCTCGTTTTCATGCTGAGATCTTCGAACGCAATCCGATTTAGAATCCGTCATATCACTCGTCTTCCTGTCGATTTTCCTACAGGCATCCATAATGGTATCCATAATATTCGTTTTCGAAATTTTGTTGGAACCAACGGAACCCATTTTTCGGCTTATCACGACGATGAGGTTAATTGATTCTTCATGATGACCTCACTCGCGACAGCCTCGATGACGAAAATTCGAATCGTTGTTCGTTTCCATGCGAGCCTTTTCCTGGGTAGCTCGATTTTTTTGCGAATTATTTGTTTAACGAAACAGCGGCGCGCGCGAGAAAACCGCTTCGCAACGGATATTGATCGGGCAACGAGAGCGAGCGTTGACATGAATTTTATAGTTAACGTGGCACGCATGGCTGGCGGAGGTTGATAATGTTCAATCAAACCCACGCGTCATTAAACAAATAAATCCCGGAAACAAAGACGGACAAATTTTGCTGCAAAATTTATAAAACGGGAGATACACACATATCTATCGTGCACAAAAAAAATATCTTTTTCAAGCGTATCTCGATATCACAAAAGAAAGCGATAAAACCAAACTGAATCAAATTCATTAAAACTTTGTCACCGTCGACCACAAAGGGGATACTCTCTTCAAAATTGCAACATTTGTAAATAGCATTCATTACGGAAATTGCAGCATTCTTGACATAATTTTACATAATACTAGTACGAAAAGAAATTATACAGTTGTTTTCCAACAGAATGTAAATAATAAGGAGGAACACTGTAATTTATCTCAAAAATTACGACAGTACACTTGGAAAAATTGGCATTGTTGTCCGCCTTTATCCGGCATGAACGTTGACACTTCCTCGATCGATTGCCTAATATATAATGCGATCAGGGCGATTAATGAAAAATTATCATCGAATCGCAATCAGTCTGCCACCTGAGGCAGCTGAGGCTCGCTCTTATCTAAGACCAGCTGCGATAAAGGACCGAATACTCGTTTGCCAATCGCTCACATACAAAGATTGCTATTAAACAGACAATACGGTGCGCGATCGCGTAACGAGGAAACTGTACGTTAACTCTGTTACGTGTATCAATAGAAACGACTCGGTACTCTCTGTTTGAGGTGTTCGATCCCTCCGGTGAAACCCATTCGTGTCAGACAGAATTCTATCATCGTCGAAACAAATATGAATCTTTACGATATTTTAAAGATACTTTACGATGTATCATTTAGCAAAGAACAACGATGTCAATATGTTAAAAGTCCGCTTGAAAACTAAGTAACGTAATCAACATCAAAGCCAGATCTTTTAATAAAGACGATTAATAAAAGAATCGTACCTTAATAATATTTAAAAACTTAAAGAAATCTTGAGACGTCTCGTCTTTCTTAGAACGTCCCATCCCTCTTTAATCCCTTCTTTGCACAAAGGGCAAGAGCTTCATCGACGCTTTTAGTTAATTATATAACTCTACTTATATATAAAGATACTCTAACTCTCTTTAAACTACAATCTTCATTAATTCTTACCGTAAATAAAAAAATTCGTCGTTTTAAGCAAAGTAAATACGATGCAAGGTATTTATTATTCTTTACATTCGCGTTTCAAACTATTTTCAGAAAGTATCTATGTATCTAAGCACATGGTTCTCACGTACGTGTTACGTTATGTTATTATTACGTAACATGTATAATAAAATAATAATACAGCATGCGTAAATAAAATATAAAAATAAAATATAACGTGATAAACTCACGTTACGTTACATTGATAAGCAGATGCCCAATGAACATGATTTTCGAGTGATCCGAAAGCTTTGATTTTCCGGCCAACTGGGCGAAAGAAAAGCGAAGACCGGCTAACGAGGCAATTTAAACCCGAATTTCGTAGATGCCCTCAAAGAAAGGAACACACGAGAAGGCCCTTTGATCAGACCTGCATACTCGATCGAGCGTTAATGTCGATACCTTTCGTACGCGATCGTTTGCGCGAGACGCGTGCATTATTTTGTCTTCTCCTTTTTTTCAAGCCGAGGCCCTCGATTGCACTCTCCCTCTTCAACCTGCCGCGAGATCCTTTTACCAACGAATCCCCAGCACTCGCTCTTATCGTAAAAGCGCACTACGCGGAACGGGGCGCAGGGACCAGGACGCGGGCGGACGAAGGGACAGGGAAAGGGACGTGAAAGTGAAAAGCGACTTTCCGAGCCAGCCGGTGTGGCGAAGGGCCCCTGGCGACGAAGGATGATCGAACCCTGCGGGCGAGCGCGCGTGCGCACCGCGACAGGCACGTCCTGTTCAAGGTCACAGGGCCGCCCACGCCGCACAGTCGTCCCTTCGCCCAGCGAAGACCCGGTGCCCTTTATTGAAATTCGGCGGATCGATTGTCGTGATTGTGGGAGAGCACTCTCTCTCTCTCTCTCTCTCTGTCTCTCCCCCTCTCTCTCTTTCTTTCTCTCGACGACGCACCCTTTCGAGTTGCGAGGACATGTTTAAGCGAGATTGCTCAGAAATATTAGGGCGGTTCTATTTCGGGATTATTTAAGCTTACACTGAGAAAAAAAAATCGTTGATTCAAAGAAATATTATTTGATTCAACTAAATGCAGCGGTCACGGGCTGTCAAGCTAACATTTGTTAATTCAAAAAATATTATATAAAATAAAATAAAATATTTCTTGATATTACTCACGTATATTTGATTTAAATATATTAATATTTACATTAAACAAATCACTACAACTAAACGAGTTTAGTCAAATTAACAACATTTTTTTCTCAGTGTACGAAGTATGTCCTTTGAAAAGAATTGTAACGAAGCGTAACTAAACAATCAACATAAATAACGAAAGCTATGTTTTCTTCATAGAAAAAGGTTTATTTCAGAGATACGTGAATCTCGACTTTTATATCCTGAGATTATTCAGAATGCCTACAATATAACTTCGTCAAGTTTATCACGAGATATGCGTCAGAGGGGTTCCAACCAAACCCCAACTTTTTAATAACTCTAAACATTTCAATTAAAATTCTAATCGCATCTGATATGTTTTAGTCAAATAATTTAATGCAACTTTAAAATATCTGACTTGATCACCCGCAAATTATTCCAATGATCAAGAAATTTGTATCGCGGACTTGCGTGTCTCTAAATAAAGAAAAAAAGAAAACATTATTAATGTTTTCTCTCGTCATCCTTCTAACGATAACGATCACCGATTGCATCGTTCGTGTCGAACACTCGCTCTGCATTCTCATTCGATGCGATTTGCAAAACGCACAGTGAAACGCATTCCGCGGCGATTTCGCACGCCATCAGGTATCTCTAATCTCACGCACTCGCGAATCGCATCCGATAATATCCAACTACGTACAATTCGAACTGGCAGCTGAAATAACACGCGACAAAAACCCGGAGATCCCGGATGCTTGCGGCGGGTGTTTGCTCCGCGAATTCGAGCGGCGATCGCAAATTCCACCGATCGTGACGCGAATTGCCGAGCGAGCGGCCGGTTCGATCGCGCGTCCGCAAAATCCAAGATCGATCCGCCGAGCGCGTTGCACTCCGCTCAACAAGTTCTAGCGCAAAGCGAAAGAATACTTGGACATAACTAAAAGGTCGAGCGAGTTTATAAATACTCTTATCGTCTCTTACAATCAATAGAAACAACGAAATTTATATATTTATATATATAAAATTAGATACATATTTTAGACTTTGCATCGTAATAATAAAAATCTCAAACACCTATTGTATTTCCGTGACAGACGATTATTTCGGACTCGAATAAGTATCTATTCCTTGTCATATATATTGACAGAGAAAAAGAAACGTAAAAAAAAAAAAACATTTGTTTCTCCTTTACTCTCTCGTGTACTTGTTTATCGAACTTAAAAATACCCGAAGGTCCCAAAGGGTTAGATACTTCCGTGTCACAGCCAAGATAAATAGCAAGGGAGAGCGCTTGTTTTCGAGGCTCCGCGAGGTTGCAGCGCAGGTTGCACGTGCACGTGATGCGTGCGGTACGAAAGTATCGCGGGGGCAAAATGGAGCAAAAACGGGCAGGCCGCTCCGTATTATACGGGCGCGGCCGTCCACATCGGTGCTGTGCTGCTGCATTTAATGATCGACGGAAGCCGCATCGTGCCCGTGTTATGCGAGCGATCGTTACGTATTTTAATTTAAAATACATAGATGGATAGGATGTTCCCTCTCCAGGTTCTTGTCGCCACGCTTCTTGTCGCCTACGAACTCATCGGCAAATAAATGTTTTACAATTCCCAACGCGAAATCAAATTTCAACAAGAAGTCCCGCTCTCGTAAAATTTCTGTTGAAGTAAGATCAGTTAAAATAGAATGCGCAAACACGTTTCTGCATATTTCATATAGTTTAATTTGCTCAATTAAAATCTATATTTTTCAAAAGTTTTATCGCACGACGACACGATAATAGATCTCTTCACGCTACTGTTCAGTTCGTGCCAATTATTTAAAAAAATGTTTGTTCCGCAAATGTTTTGCAAAAATTGCGACGATAATTCACCAAGTACAATTTTTCACCGAGGCGTATACGATAAATATGGGCATAACTTGATTTTAAGTTTTAATCGGCTCTACCGTAGCCATTTAAATCGGATTTCCTCTCGACGCATCGCGCTACTCATCAACGTCGTCACGCGTTCGGGTACCGCGATTATCTTTCATCGAAACGTCGACTCCTATCTGCATGCCTTTAATCGTCGCTACAACACGCGTCGCACGTGTAAAGACGGCACGGCACCAACGACGCCGGAGTAAATCGATGGTCCAAGAACATAGGCGATAATTTTTCGAGGGAAGCAAATTTTTTTCTTCTTTAGTAATTTGTCAAATCCAGAGTCGATTCTACTAAAATCGATAAAATTGATCAATCTGCACGATCACATTTTATTCAAATGCACTGCCTCTGCGATCGACTTTTGTGAGAACCACGCGATTTAGACGAGGCGATAAGTTTCGAATGCTACTTCGCAGTTTCGACGAGTGAAACTCAATCGTGCATTCGCTCGTGCTGGCTTAGCATTAATTTATCTGTACCGAGAAATGTCTATCATTACGTTACAAAAATCATGCTCAGCTACTGTTATTATAACCCAGATTTCTATGTCTCTATTAAACGCCCCTCTTAAGCAAAACTAAGGAGATGACTGATGCAAAGGAAATATAATGCAACTCGTAAGTAATGACAAGAAACTTGAACTTTTTATCTTTTTATGTAGTCTATCTGGAGTCTCATCTTCTCATCTAATTCGTCTAGAATACTGTTGGTAAAATCGAACATTACTATCAGTTATCATAATAAATTATAAAACTAGACAGGCGTAATTTATTTTAATTGTTCTTAAAGTTTAAAAAAAAAGTAAATAAAATAATACATATATATACCTAAGGCTACTTTCGCGTAATTCATGCCATTCGTGTATCTGGCTAACAAGCGCACTTAAGACATTCAGAATCTTCGGGACACTCTCTTCGCGAGATGCGAAAATTACCCCGTTTAGTCACGGAAGGAGTTAGACAGCGTCGACGCGATTCGAGGAGCGCCGAAAAACCCGCCGCGTTACCTTTTATCTCGATCGCGCGCGCGAATGTTGCACCGCCCGTGAACCTTCCGCGAATCGATCGCCGGGTTCCTTAGCGAGGATTTGCCGCTGGTGCAGAAAGACGTCGCACGCGATGGTCGCGATGGATCGTCGTGTCGCAATTTGCAAAATCGCGCGACGAGGAGCCGAGCCCCGAGGAGTCGTTAAACGCGTCGCGTTATAATACGCCGTTACATAACTCGCCGAACTGCGGAATATTTCGAATATCAATAATTAGGTAAATTAGGCACGCAATCGCCATCGATGACGAGAGTCCCCCCCCCCCCCCCGGTTCACCGGTGGCGATATTCTATATAGCTGTGTTCGTAACATTCTTAAAATTTTGCCGAGCGGCAATTTATTCGTCGCTGCCGACTCGATTATTCGCACTTTATCGAACAGCAAGAACAGAAAAGGAATAATTTAAGCGAATAAATTGAGGCTTTCAATAAATTTAATTTAAATTTCTTGCCGTGCGCGATGCAGAAATAATTAAAATCAACCGAATACCAAATATTAATTGGCGCATATCCGCATGCGGTTTGCAGAGCAATTAATTAAGTATATAAGGTTCATCAATTATCGTCTAATTAAAAAAATTAATAAAGGCCATTATCCCGTTCTGTTTGGATCGCGGAAACAAATATAATTTTTTTCCCTATACTTATTTCATTTAATTGACTCAAGTTTATTCGTCTTTAGTTAATTTGCAAACAGATTGATTCGACGCTAATTAATTTGTCAACATCGCCGCACGCTCCGACGGAACAATGGGGCATAAAGCTATAAATGGCGATTGTCCGTGGAAGCCTTTCGATCGCGCGGGCCGACTATCCTCTCGACCCTTAACCCGGGGAATCCCGAATTTCCCATAGCAACGTGACGGTGCACTCCATTACCCATGACCTCCGCGCCCCGAGCGCGCCTCCGCTGCGCTGCCTCTGTATCTGCGAATCAATGCAGCTCCGTCGCGTGCATCCCGGCATTTCCCGAAACGCGGCCGTAGACTAATTGCAACGGAAATTACGGCGAAAGAAAATCGTGCGCGCGTCCACGCACGCCACGCTATTCGCCGCGTTCGTCGTCGCGACGTAGGGAAGCCTCGCGTTCCCGACGCGCGTTTTCACGTTAAGTGAACCTCTCGGAATTCAGGCTGATCGACTCCGTGAAACAAAAAATACAGAAAATCAATATGAAGGTATAAATTAATCATGCGCCACTACTTTGTTACTAAAATTAAGAGATTTATCGAAAGTCGATCATATAGTCCGGTTTCCGACGGGTTCGAAATATAACTCACATTTTATATATTTGTCCAGAACTTAAATGTTACATTGGAAAAATCAGACTCGCGTGCGTTTAGCTACGAATGGAGTAGAAAGTAAGCGTCATTAGTTCGTATTCTCATTGCACGCTCATCACTAGGCTTGTTTGATCATAATGACACTACGAGCTACTTTCGTATTAGATGTATGAAGCTTGAAATTAGATGAATCTAATAAGAGTTAAATCTAATAAGAATTAAATAAACATTAAGGTGGACGAAGGAATAAATATCAAGCTCACATTTGCAGTGTACCTTGAGTGTTAAATATTTCTGGTTTTCCAACTCTCATTTGTGACGTTAAAAAATTCGTACGCCCGGACGATAAATTGTGGTGGCTAGATAAAATTTTTAAACACCGACGAATAGAAAGGTACCGCAGCGGCTAAATAAAATATGTATATTCCAGAATGCACCGACGGATGCAATGCGGTCGGGCAAGACGATAATCGAATTCAGACGTTGATCAAATTCTCATCACGGACCGATCGAGATTTATTAATTTCTTCATGGCGCAATATAAAGCACACGTTACTAACCGAGATAATCGATCTACCTGAGAGTGAGAAAATTTTATATTTTTATAAAAGTTTTGTCGCACGATATTTTCTAACTTTCAGTGTTTTTCTTATAAAATCTGCGTAAATAACGTTTTTGATATAAATTTGATGTTAGAAAGTTTGACATCGAGATTTAAGTCGTTCATACCGGAGCAATATCTTCGATAAAAACTTTGAAAATTTCTGTTTGACATGCATGCCCGTTATGGAAAGGAATGTTTCTCAACAAAAACTCTGAAAATTCTGTTTAGGTGCATGAAAAAGTAGGTATATTACGAAGCGATGTTCAATATTATAACACTTTTTATTTGTTTAAACGCTTATCTTTAAGCAACGTGTATATACTTAAGTGTCATTATGTTTCACGTGAATTCAAATCGATGACAGAATCGTTGTCCAGATCACCGTGTTATATAAGGAATTATATAAGGAAATGACAAAAAATTAATCGTTAGGCAATGCACTTTATGAAGGAAAAAAATAAGGTAAAATCTAATATAGTAGTGATTATACAACATTAGAACATTAGAGAAGTACCCACAGCGAAATACTAAATCGATATTAGCCATTAATCTCGTTCGAGACAGAAGTACGCTCTCAGATATGGGAGTAAAATAGATTCATAAAGAGCGCCTCGGGGGGATAAAGATACGTATTTATCGACAGATGTCGAAGGATAAAATAAAGTCCAGACTGATTATCTTTCATTATTATTCAGATAAAAATACATTCTCGAATGAACGCTGGGGATTAATTCGAGACAAATGCCTCGAGGTACCTGTGGAATTATATGTACTTATGAATAAATAAATATTGTAATTAATAATAAACTTTCAACTAATAATTATTGTACATAAATGTTCTTCTGTCGAGTCAAGTCGCCAATGGTAAAATATGATTTTCAAAGGAATGCCTCGAAGAAAGACCTCTAATTCAGAATAAATAATTATCCTTATTAATAGTTCGTAATTTATTTAGAAAATAAGATATGTAAAATTTTAAAAATATAATTATTTATTCAAAAGATAAACTTGGCTAATATAAAAATTTCTTTAAGTAAACAACAAATTAAAATATATTACAAATTTGAAACACAAAACTTGAAATTTATAATAAATGAATAATGTAAAAGATTTTCAAGATTCAAAATTTTAATTAATCTCCTACAAATGTGTTATTAAAAATAAAGTTAATAAAAGATTGTGTTATTTTTATTTCATCAATGTGTTTTCAAAAGCGCACGATGCATGGGTAAAGCAGAGGGGTTCCTTAGGGGCAGTTCCAGGACGACGTAAGGACACGTGGACGTGAACGCAATGCTCGAACGTGTTCCGAAAGAGGGAACTCGCTCGCGCGAACTGGACGAGTTAAT
This sequence comes from Temnothorax nylanderi, assembly GCF_030848795.1. Taxonomy (NCBI): domain Eukaryota; kingdom Metazoa; phylum Arthropoda; class Insecta; order Hymenoptera; family Formicidae; genus Temnothorax; species Temnothorax nylanderi. The sequence goes on along the minus strand of NW_027249151.1, from coordinate 755,916 downwards.
TTTAGTTTAATCGACCGACCTGATACCGAGCTCGCGCATACGAGCGGCAATGCACGTACGAGCGTGCACGACGGCGAGTTATACAAAGTGTCACCGAACGGACGCGTCGAGGACAAAACGTGCGCCTTCACGACGATAAATATCGCGCAAGCAGCGACGACAGAATCCGCGTCAGAAAGAACGTCAGTTGAGGTAGGGAGTGCACAGAAAAATATTACAATATATATTATACTTATAAACAAGCGTGTGCCAATGCATCTGACGTGGCGTTAAATTTTCGAGTCTCGCGTTTAAGCAAGGCGGAAAGCAGCTAATTACAGATAGCCAATAAACCACGCGGTCATTGCATCAACGGTATCAACGATATCTCGGAGAGTCGAGAAGCCTAAGAAAAAAGATATGTCATCAGGAAAGGAGATCTCGTCGTATGATCAATAATGCCACAAGATATACGCGACTGTCGGATGACAAATTGCATAGCGCGACTATATACATGCGTCGGCGGGTTACGTGCACGTCCACACGAGAGCCTCGTTTCTCCCCACCCGTCCAATCCATTTCCGAGTTTTCCGACCCTTGGACAACGGGCGACGTCATCGATGCCCAGGATGCGAAATCCTTGACGAGCGCAGCAACCGGCCAAGGCCGAACACTTGAACGCGTTGAGCGCGGTAGCGCGTTGAGAGAATTTCAGGAGCGGTTCTCTCTAATATCGATTAGAGAACGACGCGACTGGGGATCAAGAGGTATAATTGAAGATTTTACATGGGTGAATTTAACGTTCAAGACTTCTCGTGATGGCTTTATCATTGTTTCGAGTTCAGTGATTGATCCGATTTTAATAAAGGTCGCGCTTGCTTCTAGGAAAGTTTTCGACAACTCGCTCCAGAAATGCGTATAAAGTCTCTTCAACTTAATTCAATTAAACTATAATTTTTTTTATATTAAATATCGTAAATTATTTCAAAGTCAAGATTTTAAAATATTATTCTTGAAATGTTTTCAAAGAAAACTTTTCAACTTTTGCACATATTTTTTTCGTGCTAATTATTGCTAATTATTTGCTTAAAACACACAAGATCAATATATTTAAATATGGCAAACAAATATCGATGCTCGATAATCAACGATATTAAACAAAATTATCATTATTTCTTGTCATTTATATAATTTCTCAAAAAATCATTTTCTGATATTTCAAAGACATCTAGTTTTTTGCAATGCTCAAAAATATTTTCTTCCACCAAAGGAGTTGCCATTCATCTTGAAATAGAAAAAAAGCGAATTCAATTTATCGAAAAAAAAAAATTCCATTGAATCGTCTTGAATATACTTTTCTTTTACGCACCCACGCAAGATAGCATTTTACATTATCCCCAAATTTAGATCACTCGATTTTTCGATCCGCACGCTCTTATTTCCTCCAATCCGGGTGATCCATACGCACATCAGCCTCCGAGGGGATGGGATAGCCAGAGTTATGGCGTATAGATCATCGCGCTGGAATCGGATAAACGAGGATGCCGACTGAGCTTCCAAAAAGAGCAGGAGAGACAGTGTCGCAATGCAGATCTCCCCCTTGTCGCGATAAAAATGAAAAAGTGCCGCGCGATCTTCGATCTTTCCCGAAATAATTCCGCCTCACGGCTCCATCGTAGATCATCGTAGACGCCGGTGTTGTTAAGACATTACGCGGATAAAATTAAAGGGGATATTCTATCTTCTTATACGCGGATAAGATTAAGACGTGTGGGTGCCAATATACCTATAAATATAAAAATTTCATTATCACACGCTGGAAGAGAAAAAAAGATTGAAATCGTTCTTCGATCTATTATCTTTTATCTATGAACAAACAATAAATCATTTAAATCAATATCGCGACGTTTATCGTTTGTTCGTAAATAAAAATTCGTGGATGTATCTAGATTTTTTCCGGGTCTATACAAATTATTAAAATGAAGACACTTCAACTGATTAAGACTGATAATGTATCTAAAAGACAAGATTAAAAGATTTTATTATCGTTCCTCGATATAGATAAGATCATATAATTAAATATTAAAATCTAAGACTTTCTGGTTCTTTCAAGTTCTTTTATATCATTATAAAATTTTATGAAACATCTCACACTGTTCACACATCAACGATAAAACGCTATAATGCACGTTAGTCTATGATTAAACAAAAAAATGATTAATAAAAAAAATCGTAATAAAAAAACTGAGAAAAATTCTAATACTGCTAATACATTTCTGAACTAAAAATTATGCTGTGCCGTTTCTATAGAAGACTTTGGTGCTCGTTTAACAAGATACTTTATTTGTCAGTATGCATCTATATCTAGACTCGGGTCGTTTCAATGCTGCTTTCGTGACGATATTGGCCGACAATTTTCCTCCGTCAATTCGCGGCGATTTGCGTACGCGTTCATGTAAGAGCGATTCTCGCGGGCGGCAAGGGACCTCCTCATTACGGGCTAACAACGTCTAATTAGTCTGCTCCTCTAGAACACGGCAACGTGCACGGTGAATTACGTCAGGCTTGTGCATTCTTTCCGTCGCTTTTATTCGCGCGGCCGACATGATGACGTCGGGATATCTCCGCGAGGCATTAAGCCGCGTGACTTGCGAATCCGTCGACAGATCTCGGCCCACTGCTCCCTTTTCGGCATCGAATGACTATAGTGATTGGCGGCAAATATCGCGACGCGAGAAAGAAGAGAAGCATAATTTTGGACCCGTAGAGATGCACCGGTGACCGAACGATTAAAAAATATCGTTAGGTAACTCGATCTTTTTGCCAAGTTACGATGTTATTTTCGTCACGCATTTGGATGTGAAGTAACGCTCCACGTATGTATTGGTGTACCGTACAAACGATCGTTTAAGATTAATAAAAAGAAAAATTGATAAAGAAATCTCTCGCGATTCATTTTTGGACAAACGATCTTCATCGAATTTGTGGGATTAAAGATTTTTGCGAATCTCTGAGCTTGCGGGGGGATTTTCGTGGATCTTGAAGATTCTTTTGGCGTTTGACGTATTGAATTTTCAAGTCTTTAACTCTTTCGAGACAGTCACGGCATATAAACCACGTGAAGCCACGCTCTTAAAGGGCACTCCAAGATATTTGAATTCTTTTCCTACAATTTTTCGTCCGCGTTCCCGCGCTAATAAAATTCTTCAACTTTATCCCCCGAGTTTTAACATCCCTGAATTCTCCGAGTTCGAGTTACGTCCATCGTAAACGACGGTCCGTCCCGTTACAATGGGGGAGCCGAACGCACTCCCGAGGTCGCGCTGCATCTCGATTTGCACCGACGCGGGCTAAAGTGCAACATGTGCCGGTTGCATAAACCGAGAGCGAGAGAAAGAGAGTGACGAGAGGGAGGGTTTGAGGTCGGTCGTTTGGAATTGCTCGATTAAGGCCATAGACTGCAGGCCCCGCTATCAAAAGACTATCGCACGAGATATGTGCAGTGAAGTGCAGTGATGCATCGAGATTGCCGGCACGGGGATGTTAGTTGCCGAAGATCGACAACAAGCTGAACACGAATTTTCGCTAGATCCGCCGAAAAGTTCGTATCGGAGTTTGCGAAGTAGCTTTGAGAGAAAGAGCCCCGGTTATTTTTATATTACTTGCGTAAATCTCGGATAAGCTGATACGCGGTTATCACGGTTTACGGTAAACAAAAAAGTTATATCGCTCTAAAGCGAAGAAATATTTATCCTTTCCTCCACGTGTGTAAGGATTAACGACTTAAAGTTTTTTTCCCCCGAATCTATTTTATCAGACAATAAGGACACTTATTGCTAACCGTAATGGCGAATCGATGCGGAAGGAAGAAATTTGTCGTTTCAAGTAGATCGATTGGGGCCGTAGTTTGCAGACAATGTCAAGCAGCTATCGAAAGGCTATCGAGCGAGTGAAGTGAAGTGAAACGAACGCACCCGCGTGCGCAAGGAAAAAATTTAATAGTTAATATTAGAATTCGATCCGCGATATAAAGCAGACCATTTCTGATTGATTGGGGCGTTTATTCACGCATAAATAAACGAATCACGTTACGACTGATATCGTAATAATAAGCATAATACTTATTAAAAAGGTATGTAAAAATAATGTAAAAATAATCGGCAGATTCGATATCTTTCTCTCTTCTTTATTATACAAAATAATCAATATCTATTAAAAGAAAGATACGATTATATTTTTAATTAATTTTTCTGTTTCTATTTGTTCATCATACGATTATCGTCACAAATGATCAAGTACCGCAAGTGCAATAGCTTGAAAAGAATAAAAGAAAACAAAGTTAATTTGTAATTATAATTTAAGCTTGATGCACGCGAGAGAGAATACTGGTTTCTTGTAAATTTAAATTTAATTAAACGTTTGATTAAAACTCGCAATGCGTCTTCATTTCTCGCGGTTGGAAATTTGTCAGGGAAATGGAGTCCTCAACGCGATTACGGCGCACTTGTGTATGTGGACGGGACAAAACGATTTTCAGGCAGGGCTGGCGATAATTGCGCGGCCCGAAGCGCAACAGTAAATCGTACAAATGGTGCAGAAGAGAAAGGTTTTGTCGTTGGAAATCGGTCGATTAAGGCCATAGACTGCAGGCACTGCCAATCAGCTATCAAAAAGCTATCGAGCGTGTGAAATGAAGTGCGGTGATGCGCCGCGGATACGACAAGCCAAACGCGGAAGTTAGTCAGGGAGATAAAACGGATATTAACTAATTTCGCTGTAAATCTGCGCTGACGTTCAGGTACCACTGTTCTCGATGGACGAAAGAGAGTATATACCGCACAAATTAATAGCCACGTAAACAAAGATACTTAAGGTTCGAGAGTTCGTATATTAAGAATCTAATAATATACTGGAAATTTTTTTACATTTCACAGATTATTTCCATCTACATATGTAAGACATAAATATAAGCCGAAACGTACGAATGTATAATACACTGGAAATAAATCAGTGAATCTGATAATTTACGCACAGATAACCGCGTCTGACTCTCATAGCCATCCTTTTATCAACATAAATACAATTTATAGAAAAGATTCTTACTACGATGAAGTTTCAGATATGTACATTGTATATTCAGTAAAATAATTTTCTTAGATTCTTCGCTATAAACTCTTGGATAGCTTTATAACGTGGTTTTCTTGGTACGACGTAGTCATGGACAAAATAGATAAACTTCTATGCACAGTAAATTGAATTTCAGCATATTATATATTGATATATAATAAAAATATTAAAATCTTAAACAGAAAGAGAATATACTCTTGAATATCAAAAAACTTAACAGATTGCCTTCCTAAATTAAAATAAATTAGATCTTGAAAACAATACTGTATGGACGGTCGTCCGGGATAAGAGCGATAGGTTTTCACTGTCACTTGGTAATGAATATACAGATAGGATGCAATGACAGACCATATACATCGTTGCACGCAATCTATCGCACGCAAACGGCGAAATATAGCGTGACCGATGCATCAGAGACAACAGCGTGAAGGATTAAGGTTTATGAGTGCAGGTATCGGCTTTTGCGACACGGCCGGGAGAGAACTACGCCACTACGCCTAGTCGCAAATAATTGATTGAAGTCATCCTTGAAGTCAATGAACAGTGGCACCATTTTTAGCCGTCGAGTGGTGAACTTAGATCGCGCTGTTTGACCCAATATTCGTCGCGTGGTGTTCCGTTGACCGATCGATCACTATCGCCAAGACACGAGTAAGCGAACAAACATCTTCCTGCACGCTATAATCTCGATCGTCATATGGTAAAAATATAATTCACCGCGACACTTAAATGCTATTTTACTCGGTTACATTTAATTAAAAAGTGAATATGCTTCTCTCAACTGTATCGATATTTCAATGCTGAGATTATAATCCGTATAAAAATTAAGACGGTTTGATTTTTCTTTATTTAATTAACTAAAGTGACAAATATATTGTTCTTTATTTTTATTTATACTTTCAAAGATTCGACAAACTTGACCGTTGCTCTCTTTTAATTAAAAAATATATGAAATAGGCAAAAGAGAAATAAATTAATTATTTCAATAATCAGATGAGAAGAAAAATGAATACCGACTGTACATCGAGGCAAATTAATAAACCAATTTAAGTTGACTAAAAAACGTAGCTCGTATTGTTAAACGAGCAATGAGAAAGTCTTGCGGCAAGTCAAGAATACGGACTTTCGTTCTTTCGTAGCGGTCAACAGCCGTAGTTGTTGCGACATCGCCATTTTCACTTGCACCGCTGCACATGCACCCTTGAAAGGATAACGATGCATCATCCGCCGATTTTCCCCTATTGACTCGTTTACTGATATTCTTACTTTCATTTATCGCATTTGCGGCTAATAAATGTTAAATATAAAAGTCACACTTAGCACCAAATATACCATAAAAATGTGGGTGATAACATTTACGTAAATAAAAAATAACAATAAACGAGTGGTCCACATTCTAATTCGATAGAAGATCGATTTCTGATCATCAAGAGATTTTGTTCATTTTTTGCTAATTATTTTCTAAGAGTTCCATTTGATACATGCTGGTCTTTAAATGTTTCCGAATCTCATTATCTTATAGTTATCGATTTAAAAACGTGAAAGATAGCATGTGCGTTCAACTGATGTTTCTTTTTTTTAAATTACATACATGTTCATGTTCAAAATAGAGAGACTCGACATAGTCTCACATAGATGAGGTTCACATTAAAAATGAAAATTCCAATAACGAAAAGCATGACATATAAGCGAGGTATAACGATACACCGAGGTCATCATAACGCGATACGCAAATTAACGTTCGTCGTATCGAACGTGCACAGAAATGTCGGGTGGAGCGCGTTACGCATCGGGACGAGAAGAGGCAACGTCAATTTCGATTTGAAAGGCCGAGAAGTGGGAAAACTCGCGACTTGCTCAGCCGGAAATCGCGGAAAATCGAAAGAGAGGAGGGGACCGTGAGGGGAGAATGCGGGGAGGGAAAATGCGAGGCGCTTGCGCGACCGGCTCGTTTCCATGGCTTCTCGTAACGTTTCGCGTAGCAACGCGAGGACTTTTGACCCCGTTCGATTGTCCTTCGAAACAGCTTCGTGCGCCGAGGAAGCGAAGCGCATCGCGGACCCACGATACTTCTTTTTTTTTTTTTTAGCCTTATTGCCAGCAACTGACGGGAGTTGTCGATGCATCGCGATGCGCCCTCGGCTGCACGAACCGCAAATCGACACGAAGATAACAAGCTCCACGGGAGAGGAATATTTTTTAGTTGCCCCAAAATCGATTGGTAAAAACTGAGTAAATAAATGACTTTTTTCAATACAATAATAAAACATATATTAATATTTAATAATTGAACTGATAATTCTAATTTGAATTTTAGGGACGCAAATGGAAAACAGTCGACAAGGAGGATGTAATTTTTCACTTTAATTAATTTAATGGACAGGTTTCATTTTCTACCTTGACCAGTTATGAACCGTGTAACATCGGAAAACAGACAACTATGGAAATAATAAAATACTGAAATAGTGAAATGCATATTTACACAGACGTTCTTTATAGGAAACTCGTATTACGGTTAATTTACGATTCAAAAAATGTAATCACAAAAATTTACATTTGCAGAAAACGAAAATCCGACAGACACGTATAATTCGCGAGTGGTAAAATTTAATGCGTTACCGCGCGGTCCACGCAGTTTTGTCTCTACTCGCAATTTTTCCGGACCGACTCCGGACCGACTGCTCGCCCCACGTTTTAATGCACTTATGGGATTTATCCCAGAACGCGCAATAAATTCTTCTCTCCGTCTCCCCGCTGTTTCCGTATACCTCTCGCGCGTGTTTATTCCGCGCGAAGGTATTCCGTTGACACCGGTCGGAGATTTATGCCGAAGCAGCTGATCGCAATTTGGCAAGAAGCGTGCCCCACGAATGCGTTCGCACCGCCGAGGCACCGCCGAAAATTTACCGGGATGTGTATGCGCGCGAAGGCGAACGCGACCAATTAAATTCTCCTCAACGCAACGCAACGGCGACGTTTAATTACTCGATCAGCAATTCATATTTCATCTCGTACGACTTCCGTCGTACCAATTGGAGGATTAAGGTGGTTCAAGCATTTAGGTCAAATGTAGATAGCCCGGAAAATATGATATTAAATGAAAGGTTAACGTTCCTAGAGTGTGTCTGAAAAATTTCGAATTTTTTTACCGCTTGGTTCCGGAGATATATGTCCGTAAACTTTGCCAATTTTACATGGTGATAATAGGGAAAGGAGGGTCAGATCGCACATTTATGGAATACGTTCATACTTCTCGAGTAGATAAACGAATAAAAAACTGTTTAATCGATGCAATAAACATTTCTAAAGATACTGACGCGACACCAAACTGATTGACCGTACCGTATATAAATAAAGCGAAACTTTCGACAAACTTTCGGCAACTTTCGACGTTTCGACACGACACGAGAGTCATGGCGGCCGTCTTGAGTGGCTGCTTGGCAACGTCGCACGCGTCAGCTGACGCACAAGACGCGTGTCCTACCATTCTCCCACCGTTGAATGGAGGTTATAAGGATAACATATTTTTTTCGGCAGTTGTATAAATATATTCACTATCGCGGAATTATAGAAATTGTGACGTATATTTTTTCTATTTTACAATAGTATATTTTATTCTTTACCGGCGTGATCATATTTATGGTTATATCACCAACTCTAGTCAAATTTGTGACTTTGCTCTGATATTTTCAGTTTATAGCAACGGTTAAATGAGAAAACACCTTACGGAATAATTAATTTAAATGTATGCTGATTTTTACATACTAAATCATTCATATTTGTTACTATATAGTAACAATAGTTGTTTTTGTGACTTCAAATTACTGCTTGAACCACCTTAAGTAAACGTATTGTCGAGTACCATTGAAAATACGTTGTCGAAGTAAAAGAGAAAAGATGGAAAGGTCGCGACTGTCTATCCATCTCTGAGAATGTGACCTTATATCTTTAATAGCGTCGTTAAAAAGTTAAATTTTGTCGTGTTATCGTGCGCGTATCACGAGACTGTCGATAGCGCTAAAAATGTGCGTCAAAGAGTGAAGATATTAAACTGTCGGGATGTCATGATGCACGAATATCTAGACGCAATCAAAACGTGTCTAACCCGAAGTGATAAGCGTTAATTAAGCGTATATACGAATAGCCTAGCTCTAACGATAGATTCTGCAACCAACGTGACGTCGATATTCCCTTAACTGAAATGTCGACTACACTTGGATACACTTAGATACAGCTTGATTTATGAGAGTTATAAGATTTATGAGCAAACATGTAATCGATATCAAGTTTGTTTTAAAAATAAATATCTCTAGAGAGAAGTTGATTGATCCAAAAGTAGAAGCAACATCTTGTCCCTGTCAAAATTCTCTGGAGATGGAACTCGATGCGATTTTAATCCAACTTATTTCAACAATAGCTTCTAACATTTTTATCTTTGACTCAGCATAAACGTTTCACGAGATTAAAGTGGAGTATAAAAGCAGGATATCTCGAGGCATCTATTCTTTATTTAACGTTAGACTTTTACGTCGAAGTATGCCAGATCTACCGTCTGTAACTAATATTCCGGGGGTGGGGGGGGGGGGGGGAAACGTTGAATTTCGCAGCGTTCGATAAGTAGCTGAGCAATTCGTCGTTCGATGCAAATGAAAAGTCGCGTGGGCGTACGAATGCGTCTCGCTCGCTGACTCCGCTTGCCCATTCGCGGCTTCATAATCGAACACGCCGATTTTCAAGGATTACCACGTGCCAGCGCTATTCCTTCGCGAGCGAAACGGCCGCACTCGCACGTCACTACTCCCAGAGAGAGAGAGAGAGTGAAACACCTCGACCGTGGTAAAACCGCCGTCGCACACGCGCGTGCGAAGTTACGTCGAACGTGCGCGACGATTTTTGCAACAAGAACAAACAAAGCGCTTTGGGAGCGCAATTAACCCTTGGCACTCGCGAAAACCGGATCGCGCCGGTTTTCGTAGTATTTTTAGAAGTGGACTCCACCGTGTATAAATATCGGAAAAACTTCGACACCAGGTTTCGATACGTCGCACGTAAGATTCGAGACCCCGAAAGATTATTTATCGTTAAATAACACGTCGGGTTTATATTCGGAAAAGAATACGAGCTGAAGACGATCGTTAGACGGTCGTTTGTACTAACGTGATTCTCTATAGGCTCTTAGTTCAAATCGTCTTTAATCCAATAGAATCTTTCTTTGAGATCTTAATTATCTATGTTGAAAGGTAGGGAATGAAATGGTAAATAATGACATTCGAGATTCTCTCTAACTCCAAATTGGTCGTTAGAATTTGATGTAACAGAAGAATATGGGACAGTCGAAAACAATTATTATTCTGCAATTTACGAAATTACGCGATAGATAATGTAACGATGACGATGCGGTCAATTATAGACAGAGATCCAAATAAGACGAAGTCATCATTCGGTCGGTCAGCGATATCGGGCATTATAATCGGCTAAGTAATCGATCGTCACGTGGCGGATCGAGACCTGTTACTTGATCTAATTACAACGCGAGTCCGCTTCCACGTGGAGGGCGGCATGTCAAATAAGACACTGTCATGCAAAGAAGAAACCGCGATAAGAGAACGATGCGGATAAGATGTTTTTGATCAAAGAAAAAAAAACCATAAGCAAATGCGTTCCTTTCTTTAAGGCTTCTTTAAGCGTCGAGCAAATGCATATTCCGCATACCATGTAAGTGATGTTTTGCATTTTATCGCGAGGTATTTTCTCCGTATCTCGCAACGCACTTGCAAATGACTTTTGTCATCGATTTGTCATGACAGGCACCAATGATCTGGCCGTGCGAGTTAGATTCGTGACACGTGACTCATAAAGATGATTTTGTAGCGAATAAATATACGAATAAATATAAATGGCATTATACTCGAAGCACGCGAGCAAAGATCAACGTAACGCTTATCAAGAGAGATAGCTTTAACAAATCGCAAGTATTCATATACATAGATTTCTTATATCTTACTTGTAGAAGAGAATATCTTAATGTTGAATAAATGTGCTTCAGTATCTTCGAATTTTCAAATTCTCTCTGTGTTTCTCAAAGCATTCGGTTAGGTAGATAAAAGAGAAAATATTTCTCTAAACTCATCTGATCAATGAAAAAAAGCCGAATGTAAAATATTGGGAATTTTGTCCCAAATTGGAACGATCATGTATAAAGTATGAGAATAAAATCTGCACGCGTGCATTCGCCAATGAATTTTATTTCCAACTACCATCTTTCATAATTCGATGATATCAATAAAAAATATTATCGTAAAAAATAAAACTTTAAAATATTGTAATATTAGAAACATTGTACCTATTGTGACATCTCAAAAGATTTATATGATAGTATTCTTCCTATGTTACTTGAAACAGAAACAAATATAAATATAAATTTACATATAGATTAGAACTGCCTTTTAAGGCGTACTGCTAAAAGTAGCATTGGACAATTATTATCTATAATTGGAAATATCCAAATATAGCTACACTTTCCATGATATCATCGAATTACATATTTCTTTCGCATCCATCTCCATATATTTGTATTTCGACTTTTATTTCCTTACAGGCACGGAGAGAATTTTTTGTTATATTTTACCCTTAAATTCACTACAAACTTGGGACAATTTGGCAACCAAGGAATTTTTAAAATATACAAAAGACATTTTACAAACAACGTGATAAAAATTACCAAGCAGATAGGTAAATTTTGAAAAATTATTGAAATTTCCTAGATATATTTTAGTAAAATTAATCAAACATATTTTATATTTTAATGTAATAGATATTAATACTTTTTATTATGGTAGATATTAATCAGAATAGCTCGCATAAAATTCTTGGTGGTACATGTTGTCCCACAACTACCATGATTTCAGGGTAAATTTTAAGAGAAAATTCTCTCCGTGCGGTAAACTTTACATTACAGTTATCGTTGTGCCCTGCTTAAGAAACCATACTGACTTCGATTTTCCGACCGAAACGGCGTACAGCAATCGCGTTAGCCGAGCCGGGATTAAAAGGCAGAACGATACCTGCGATACCGGAGTCGGAAACTGTTGCCCCGATTAGATACGGTCCTGGCTCGTACGATGTCGCGAAGAGGGATTGGCGGGATCAGGGAGGCCGGAGAAGGCCGCGGAGTTTCGGGAGAAAAACCGGCGCGGCAGTGGTGGTGATGGCGGCGGCGGCGAAGGTGAAGGGGGACGCGATAGCGCGCCGCTCTTGAAATCGGCGCGGGTCGCCGGCGTGTTACTATGCTACGGTGCCGCCCTCGACGGTGATCCACGCGAGGATCGATGATCAACACGCGCGGATCCCGGCGAAAGGGGTGTAGCCGCGATCTAACGGGTGTTCACCCGGATGACTGCGACGACGACCTGCCCGACCAGCCTTGGAAGTGTCACGATGTTACATATTTCCATGGAAGGCATCCTCGCCGTAGACAGCGAGGACAATACTGTCGCACGATAAGCGACGAAAATGATGAATATTTCCCTCTTAATCGGAAACGACAATTCTCATCTCGCGTTTTTCAATATCTCGCGACTTCTGTTGACATGGAAATATCTTCCATTTAAAATCCATTTAAAATCCTTCCAAGATCGTGTATATTTATCTATAACGTGACGTTTAATTAACGATACAAATCGTCGATGTAGCTTGGACGATTACTGAGATATTATAAGTACATACGATCATAGATACTTTCTTTATTTACCCACCCACGTGCGAATACCGAATATATGTCCTTCGTAACATTTGCTGAAGGCTATTTTCGGCGTGGAAAAATTTAATCTATTTTCGGACTTATCATGCAAATATACCGCTAGAGCGGGTCAAAGGTGCGTCACTATGCGCCATACGAAATACAATATGTCTGACACGAATAAGAAAACGAAAAAAAAAAACGAAGCTTTAACATTTTACATCTAATTATATGATTGTAATGAAACGTCTTACCTTTGCATTTGACTCCCACTTTTCCGGTGCCCCAGATATAATCTTCACCTGCGAAACAAGATTATGTATATGAATATCTGTATACATTTATAACAAGATAAGATTTTTCTAAATCACGATTATAAATTATCCAATATAAAGTAAATAGCTCGATCGCACTTTCATTATAGCAACTAAATAAACGGCAAGAGCAGAAGGATAGATAACAGACTGAGAAAAATTATTTTAATAATGCTTCTACGTTAATACTAGCTTAATTTATATACACTGAAAAAAAAGATAAGATGCCACAAGACATTTACTTAAATTAAGTAAAAATATCTAATTCTAAATAAATATGTGATTATAGGCGATTTTTGGCGTGACTCTGGTATAAGCAACCAACGGGTACCAAACTGCACCAGAACCAATAGCAGCCACGGATAGCGACTTTGGTATGGCTTGGTACATATACCAAAGTCGCTATCCGTGGCTGCTATTGGTTCTGGTGCAGTTTGGTACCCGTTGGTTGCTTATACCAGAGTCACGCCAAAAATCGCCTATTAAGTAAATAAACCATTGATACTATGTGAAAAAATATTTTCTTGGATCTAAGTATTTTTTTTTCAGTGTAATAAACTACATAAACTGTAATTAGCGATGTACTTACAGTGCTTGCAAAGAATGGGCGTTACAAAATATGCATCTACGAGAACGTGATTATACGAGTTGTGTTCCGTGCTCGTGGAATCCGCTACATACGCTGTAACAAGTGACGAACAAATTAATCTGTGGTGGCCGCGTGTGCCCCTACTAAGATGGTACCACACTAATTAGCCGCACGCGGGCAAACGCACTTTCTCGCGAGCGCCTAACCGCGTCGACTAAAATATATAAACAAATTCGATAACGATAGCCCTCATCGACGATCTCATCGGATGATGCTACCAACAAAAGCGAATTTGGGCACATACTAGTGGAGTCTCACCATTGCAACTCGCAGAGGAGTGGATGATTGGATGAAATGATTTTGATGTATGTGGAGGATGTGTCCCCAAACATACATCAAAATCATTTCATACAATCACGCATTCCTCTCCTACGATCATCTCCATCGACAACGACCCGATTCCCAAAAATTTAATACAGTAGCTATGAAATTTAATACAGTAAGCTATGAAAGTAATGTTTGATATTGTATAAGTACCATAGTACTAATATTTACCGTATGGCCCATTGCTGAGCGTTACATATGACGACTCTTCTTCATTGTGAGTGTCGAGATACGGCGACAAGCTTCCTTTCAGCATTAGGACTTCGTCGGTTGTACCCTCCGTGTCTAAACACAAAATCATACAAATATAAACTGCATAAATTATGGAAATGAATGACTTTTTAAAAGAATGTCGTCAGACATGATACCAAAATTTCATTTGCATATATCTCTAGCCGATTAGTATAATGAATGTTCGTACCAGGTACAAAGTCTTCTTGCTTGCTTCTCGAGTCGCACGGGACGACACACAATCTTCTCGGAAGTAGCGCGTTAGTAGGTACTTGCAAAGGAAACAATCACATCAGCAGATCGTCGTCTCCATAAAAAAGCGTACGCGAGAAGCTTAGTCGTTTATCAGTCACACAGCGAACATAAAGAATCTTGTGGGATACTACAATCACAGGACATAATCTTTCTCGGTTCTTACGCATCCTCTTCAGAGAGAGTCAAAGCATTACTTCTATCCCTTCGCTTGAATTGTATCAGAGAGAAGAGGCTCTTCTTTAATTTCCGATTATGTGCGGCTGTTTGAGCATTATTTAGGAAAGCCGATCTTTGTGCAATCGTCAATATAGCTTATCTTCTTCTTATTGGGCACATACGATTTGATTCTCACACGTTTACTTCTAATTATTAAAAATAATAATTTACTCTTTGTTAAAAAAGCTACTCCTTAAGCAATGTTATATCCTTTTAAAAATTATCTCTATCGCTGTACATAAAATATGTAAGATGCAGTACGACAATGTTGTCCTGACAACGTTGGTTCATCCAATATGCCGAACTCCTCTACGATAAGGTAATATGAACACTATAATAACTATTCATGCATGACGATGCGATGCATTATAATCGTTATCATTCTCCTTTGCATTTCTTCCGCGGACATCCACTCTTCGAGTGTAGGTCTTCCTTTATTTCGCTATTTTTACGTTTCATATCCAAGATACTGCGACTAGCTTACAAACTGTAGTCTCTGAAATACACAAACGATATAACATTACATTTGAGTCAAAGAACAATTTTTTTCATATTGCAATTAACTAATAATAGACAAATATAATTTCTTGTCTTTAATCCTGATATTCTAACAGCTTGAATTTAGAGTATTTTTTCTTTAAATTAGTGAAAGCATTTCAAATTAGAAAATATATCTACTACTAGATATATATACCTAGATAATCTGAAAATATTTAAACCAATTTGTATTTTCTCAATACAAATCAATTTTAAATCAATTTTAACTGAGAAATTTTGTAATCACATCTCGAAGAACAACTTGGTTGAAAAATCTCAACTATTACTTCTCAGACCTACGTCAAAGAGACTCAGGTTGCTTAAGGGCCTGAGCAGAATAGCTGACTTATAATTTTAAGACAGTGTTTTATGCTTTAAATCTTTGTTTTTAGCAACGCACAATACTGTCTTGTGTCTCAAGTCTTACAATGTTGACACTTTGTACAATCGTTTAAGACTTGAGACACAAGACAGTATTGTGCGTTGCTAAAAACAAAGATTTAAAGCATAAAACACTGTCTTGAAATTATAAGTCAGCTATTCTGCTCAGACACTTAATCGCTCTAAGAAAACACTTGCTAAGAAGCTATGCACGAGATTAAAGATATTATATACCAGAAAAAGTAACAAGTCTTTCAGCGTCCACAAGGCTCACAGAATTCAGGAAGGTGGAAGCTTAAACAAGCTAATTTTTTCGTGCAAGACGCAGAAGGCTTCCTATTACAAGATATGATGTTACAAGACGATTTCACGTTTGTAGGATCCAGAATCCAGCGATACGGAATTCCGTCGGCGTCCTTCGTCAGCTCGGAGCAACAACACTGTGGAATATCCGTCAGGTATCCTGTCACCGAGGGAGAATATGTGCACGGCGTGCACGCGTGAGACCGCGCGTCACGACGTGGACGCGAATGCGAGTTCACGTGCCGTGCGTGTGGGGCCCCCCCGGGAGGGACGCTTACCTTGCTTTTGACGTCGCGCTCGTCGAGTGAAAGGCGAAAAAAAAAACGGGAGCTGCGAGGACAGGCGGATGCGCTACACCTCGCCAACGGGACTCCTCTCGGCGACGAAGAATTCTCGCGGCGCGGACACCTCGCTCGGAGATCGGCGGTGAAGGGAAGCGGCGGCGCGCGAGGGCGACAGCTACGAAGACGACGGCGGCGACGACGATGACGACGACGACGACGACGCTCGGAACTCCTCTCTCTCCTCTCGGACCGTCTCCGTTGGCCGCATATGCCGGGAACTCGCGTCGGATATCAACCACGAGGGGTGAAGGGAGGGGGGACACAATAATAATATCGTCGGCCGTGTCGCGACTGGTCGCGACACCACGAACGAACACGGTTAGGCCAGAGCCTAGGGCCTAGGGTAGCTGAAGTCGCAACGTTCGATTTTCGAGATCGACGATCGACTATGCGCGCGATCGCTCGTTCGAGAGTTGCTGGCCCGGCAATTTCAAACGCAGCTTTCCGAAATAGATATTATAATTAATAATATCGTTTGGTTATATACTGATATTTATTATGAATTATTCTTTGTTAATTGGCAGGTTTGTTCCTCCGCGTGCATTTTGTGGCCGTGGCTTGTACTTTCGGCACTTAAAATAAAATAGGCGTATACGGCTGAGTTTCCACTGAGCGCGTCACGCGTCGCGTTATCCAATCAAAACATCCAATTTTATTACATTACAAATAATATTATAAAATGGGATATTTTGATTGGTTAATTCGGATGACGCGACGCGTGACGCGGTCAGTGGAAACTCAGCCATACGACGAAACAATTGGAGAGAAAAAAGAGAAAAAGTGCAAAGAGTTCAGCTGCTGAGAACAAACCTGTTAAGTCGGTTCGTTCCATCTGCGCTCCTTCGCAACGTTGTTTCTCCATTTTTTTCCGCACGGCACGCTGGTTTCTTTTTGTTTAAAAAAAGTAGTAATAAAAAATTAGAAATATATTATGTAAAAAATAGAAATTATATTAAATCTTAAAAATTAAAACGTACGTAAAATAAAAATGAAAACGTTAAATTCGTTCATTTTTTCCCCGTCCTTGTGCGGAGAACGAGAGCACTTTTGTAAAATCGTCGCGTTCGAGAACTCATTACAGGGACGTTCGAACTTTTTGCACGAGGAGGGTACAGCCGGGAGCCGAGACTGGTGTTTGCGAACGCGCGGACGCGTTGACAGGTCCCGCTGTCCTGCTCTCTTATCACAATCACATGGACGAGTCAGTGTACGCTCGGCACACGCTCGCCTCGCTCGCGCGCGACTCGCACGGCGTTCATTTCCTTATATAGAAAAACGGAGCACCGGCGAGAGAAACCCGCGTTATCATGAGCACGACGATTACCCAGGAGACGTACGACGAGGAGGTTAGGGAGTTGATGGAGGGCCTCGGTTTAACCGAGGAGGAGGCGATCGAGGACGCTGTCAGGTGCTACGAAATGAAGGTACTCACTGCGTACTGCGTCCCTTTGTTTACACCACCGCTTGCCGATCAGCGAAAGATATATCCTTTTTGCTCCTCGCGCGTGGCGTGCGATCATGTGACTCATTCCAGCCGCTAGGCCGCTGGAAATTTTCACCTTTGTTCAAAGAAAGAGAGAACGAGGTTTCGAGTCACGGACATTTCGGGAAAACTTTAGATACTTTTCTAAAAATTAAAATTAATATGTAAATGATATATACACGTATGTTTATTTTGTCTAATATATTGATTTTTCAATATATTTATTAACATATTAATTAATTATATAATTAATATAGATATATTTGTAACTTATTTATTTATAAACACAAAGAGAAAGTATACGCTGTTTTGTTTCACAGCGCACGTGACGAGAACTATTGTTTTCATTTTTATTTTATCACGATCGCGAATAAAAGGTTCGAAATTATTTAAAACGTTAGGAAGCTTTAAATAGAATTTATACGTAATCAACATGTACATTTAAATGAAAATGTCAAAAAGATAGCGCTTAGTGATTAATCGAAAGTTCTGTTTCTTAGGAACTCGATTATATGAGTCAGGCTCGAACAAGTCATCAAAAATTTTCCGCGTTGTCGTTAGAAATAAATATGAAACGCAATACTGCGTGAAATAAAAAATATTACTGATATAAATTGATATCTTGAATATTATTTATCGTTAAATAATCTTGTCGTTATTTCATCACTGTATCATTATCTTATTTTTCAAAATTTAAGGTTTAATTTTGTAATTAATAATAATACACTTTTCAACGTTCTTATTAAACATTCTTTCGACTAATAATAAATAGTATCCGATAATTGATGTTATATCGCTATTATAAGCAAAGTTTTAGAGCTTAATTGGAAGATGCACCTGCGGTGCAAAAATAAAATCTGTTACGCGCTCCTGCCGCATTTCTTGACGCTTTTAGTTTCGGAGCACTTGTGTCACTATCGTCTATCTTAAGAGATCGATCCGTTTCTTGTGCCGTAACATTTTCGATGCTGTTCGGAAAAGAAAATCTTTTCCCTTAAGAAAGGAAAAATTAAATTCACGTAAAAAAAATGCGAAAAATTTCGTCGTCATTCGCACATCGTTACTACTTTATCGCGAATAAACGACTGCCGCAAGAAAACCCTCTTAGAAATAACGTTAATTATACCGTAAAAGTATTTAAAGATTAAATATTTGTAAGATAAGTTAAGTTTGAAAGAAACGCAGCACGCTCCGATCATAACGATATAATTCACGGATAGCGTTTATTTGCGCGCAGGGGATAGATCTGAGCAACATCGTCACCGAATCAGTTCTCGAGGATAAATATAAGCAGATAGTGACGTGCCTGGAACGACTAACGTGCGCCGTGAACGACAAGAGTTACGAATGCGTGCCGGAGACGTTGCAAGAACTGCGAACCGAGTTGGATAAGGACATCGAACACAGGGTTTACGCGGGCAAACGCAAATGTTACAACGTACTGATCGACCTCCTGAAAAATTGCCAGAAGGACCACGCGATACTTAAATCGACGCTGGAGACAATCACCTCGTTAATGTCCGGTTATCCGGATCTGTTGGACGACGAAGGAATCGCGTTGCAGATAGAGTAAGGATTATGGGATTATCCCGTAGAAAATTGCCATGATTTAGAAAAAAAGGAAACGGTGTATTTGAAATAGATTCTGATTATTTTTCCTCTGACGACTATCTATTAATTCGGAAGCTGATATAAAAATCAAGATTTTTTTAAATCAAATTTTTTAATGGCAAAGAAACAACTTTTATTGGATGATACAAAAGTTAACACGTCTCTTGTTGTCCTTTGTAATGTTATTTATTAAATGTAGATCTGAATAATTATTTGATTTTTTTTTCACAAGAATCATATTGTATAAATTTGATTGAAAATTGATGCATAAATTTATAATAATTCGAAGAAAACTGATATAAAGAAAAATTGATACCTCTAATTATAAGAATTATTATTTAAGGCGAGAGATTAAGATCACAAGAACCATGTACTTTTAGCATTCATCTCTATTGTCTCAAAGTAACTTGTAAAATTTTGTTTGTCAGGATTTTAGAAAGACATTGCGATGCAGCAACGTTACAATGCCTGCTGGGTTGGATACGAGAGTGCTGCATAAAACACGAGTTGAATAGGCAAAAGATCTTTGACACCAATATCTTTGAGAAACTCAAGAAGATATTGGTGCGCGCGGATGTGGGCGCGCAAGAGATCAAGGATGCATGCTCGGTAATTAGAGCGTTGGTTCTGGACGATGATATTAGGCACGAATACGGCAAGGCACATGAACATGCAACTATCATGGCAAAGAATGCTCTCGATGTCATCACGGGATTATTGAAAAGTAAATTATATTCAAATAGCTTTACAATTAACCTGAATCACTTTTGATAATTATCGTTAAATGATGATTTTTGAAATTAGCATTAGGCTTATTTATAATATAGATATTATTCTGTATTGCTATTTTATATTCTACCGTGATTAATTAATGTATGCATTTTACTGCAATTTCGCATTGTGATGAAATACATTTGCCACAAACAGGATTTAAAAAAGACACGAAGGTCATAGGCGACCTAATGATCACCCTGGCCGCATTGGTTGTCCGAAATGAATTTTGTCAGGAAGTAGAAGATGCCGGGGGATTGAAATTCATTTTGGATATAATGACCGAATATCCAGACTCTGAAAAATTGAATTGGCAGGCTTTAAAGTTGCTCAAAGCGCTCGGTGGCAACGACAACGTGAAGTCTCATATCATCACTTCCGGATGCGCCCCTTTAATCGTATCCGCTATCAGTAGAATGAAAGTAAGTTTACATGCGACAAAAAGCAATATTTTTTACAATAAAATTGTTCTTAAAATATAATTGTTCTTAAAAATATTAAAAAATATTTTTTATTAACTAAGTGAAAAGATTTTTTTTTTTATATGTTTGCACTAAAATTTAATATTTAACAGAGATCGGAGAACGTCGTAACTGCGGGATTGAGTTGCATATCGGCGTTATCTTTACGAAGCACTTCAAATGCTGGTGTGTTCTATGATTGCGGTGCGGCCCAAGTGATCGTAGATGCTATGAAGGCTTATCCTAATAATGTAAACGTTTTAAAACAAGCCTCTTGGGCAATTAGAAATATGTCGGTGCGAAACAAATCTGAATCTAAGGAGTTCTTGATGTATGGCGTTGAGGAAGTACTACGAGATGCAATACGTTTACATGGCCCCAAATTGGAGGATAACGCGAAAGCCGCGTTGAGAGACCTGGAGCTGAAGGTAGATTTGAAAGAAAGATGGACAGGAAAGGGCGTTAGTCTGAGCAATGAACGCTATTAATAATTGGCAGCAGCATCATCGTCAGAACATAGTATCTAGATTATTTACTACAAGTACATTAATCCAGTTTGGATCTTGTACTTTGCTTTATCTCACCTCGCAATGCTACGCATTATTTGATAAGAATCTTAACTAACGTAAATAATAAGACATTTTTGTGCTCAACATAACAGAAGGATAAAATATGATTTTTGTAAAATTGTCAATTACTGTTTTATTTAATAATTCTAAGCGATATTTATAAAATTTTAGCAGCTTAACTGATTGGAGTTAATTTGAAACAAAATGTTTCCAATGCCGAATTATATTCTAATAATATTTAACTATATTTTTCATCCTTTATAATAAGAAAATTTATCATATTATATTTAGTGATTTCATGTAGTGCCTGAAATTTATGTATACGTGTATAAACTTAAAAGTTTATATATACTTCTAAGACACTGCCAGAAATTATATATTCTTATTTGATTAGTAGAGAGCTAAGTATCCATATTTTATACAGCCGTTTTTAATTGCCGTTTCAAACAAATAAATGTACAAACTTAGCTTTATTATTGGTATATAGATATTTATATGATTAAACCAAATTATTTCCATGTATGTCATAATTACAACTGTAAAAGACATATTTTTTTCGGATCTATACTGTACTTGGAATTTTGATATAAATAGAAACAGGCAATTACTAATTAAAGTGAATAATCAAGGCTGTTGGTGCAAAGGGGTACTTAACTAATAAAGCTTGCCGAACATAAAAAAAGACATAGACTAACGATCGAATAATGATAATCTTTATATATAATTAAATATGTCGAGACTTTTTTTATATAAATTGTTTTTATATACAGTGAGAAATACATTATTGTGTAACGGAACGAAACGTAAGGAATAAAAGCTAATTTTGAATTATAATTCCTTGGGCAAGGTCGAAGATTGTTTCTCTTTCCTCTCACCTCTGTCTACTTCTCACGTGCCAATCTGTCTAATTTTACGCGGCACAGATACGCAAAAATTCGTTTCAGCATTATGTAATGCGAGAGCGATTTAGTTTGTAAACATAACTATGCCAATCAGTTTAATTAAAATAATTTATAGTCACATTATCAATAAACATATTAAAAATAGCTATATTTTACTTTATCTTTTGATATAAAATGTATTAAAAACAACGAGAGAAATAGTATTATATTAGTATTATAAAAGGATATTATTTTATATATTCTTGATATAAAAGTTATGATGTAATATTATATTTTTCCATATTATATATTTTTATCCCATATTATATGTAATGTCCATTATATATTTTGTATTTGAAAGAAATAGTTTAGTAACATTTAATACTATAATATTACATAGTAACAACATGACAAAAATGATAATATTTTATTCTCGGTTAATATGCATCTAATTCGTCGTTTCAATTCTTTTTTGAGCAAAGACAGGTGTCTGCTGACTTTCGCTTTATTAATGTCTAATGATAAAAAACGCTCAAACGTCAAACATATAGTTACATCATGTGAAACACAAGTAACACATATGTATGCTTATCAGTCTGTTTCTCTCGCAATTTGTTTCACGTTAGCTATGCATTTTAAATAGAAACACAATCTATTTTATTCTGAACGAATCATCAGTTATGAGATTTTTCGTGAAATCGCTTGTATATATCACCTTAGCTGATACTGGGAGAGAAAATTACAGAAAATCGGATTACGCGATTCTTCATTCTTCAATGCAAAGACAATGCATTGTTAGACTAGTACATAATGATTAATTGAACATAGAGATTTATGATCTTGGATCGATGTGACTTATTTTGACAATAAAAATGCCCTTTTATTTTCATTTCTTGTTAATTATGTATGCTGTCGTTCCCTTGCGAATTAAATACTTCAAACGGCTCCGATTTCCTGCTTGTTACTTTGTACAAGGATAGATCTTTTATACATGCAAAGAGACATTAACGTTAATACGGACAAGAAAACTCTAGCTATAATTGGCAAATGGTGAGATAATTAGATAATCTGAAGAAACTCACTTTGCTATCTCGATTGTGTTGACAATAAGACAACCGTAAATTTAATTCAATTTTAAATTTATCTTATTAATTAATGATCTTCGATCAATTAATACCTTAGAAATTTACAACAAATCTCATCTGTCTGAATTTTGTTTGCTTTTTTAAATGGTGCAGATGTTTTATGTTTCACTATTAATAACAAATGGAAGAAAAAAGAATATAAGAAACTTATTTTACTAAAGCGTTGGTAATTTCACAAACTTCCTGTTCGTGAGCAATAACTTTCATTTGTAATACCTATCGTATAATTTAATCGCGATTGATTAGGTATATAGCGATCGTAATATGATTGTCGATAACGATTGTTCTCAATTAAGGATTTTATTACACTACGGGTGACACGGAAGCAATTTTACAAAGCGCCAGACGACTTTAATTTCTCTCAACAGCTGGGCCTATTGTACCTGATCATTAACTATTCGTTATCGTTCGTTGTACTTCATTCCTGCAGACTACGATTTTATCACAGTCCTTGACGAGATCACACTCGCGATAGTCGAGCTATGCGATTAATACACAGGTTTGCGACGACACAGAGCACATAATTATGGACATTAGTGGACGTTTTGTCTCGATAAAGGATCACGATAGTGCCTACTACGTGCACCCTCGTACTTCTTAATGTTAACGATACTGTACAGCGCGCTGTCTCAAAAATTAATTACTTTCTCACACGTTAAAAATAATTTCTAAACTCACGCTTAAAAATGTACACGGCCAAAGAATTACTCGTTGTAATCGTTGTAAAAACAAGCATTTGTAGTCAAGTATTTGTGTTACTCAATCATTCAACCAATCGTTATATCAATTAATCAATTAACAAATTTTATGACAAGTGGTAGCATTTTTTTATAATTTTTCTTTTCGTATAATTCCTGTAAAATGTAATTATGTCTCTGATGTAATTTCCTAGAACAATATTATTTGCTTTCGCTTGTTCTTATAAGAAACGCAGAGATAGACTCTTAAATTCTACTTCTTTAATTCTAAATGTAGAATTAAACATTTATAAATGTTTAAGATTTCTTATGTGTAATCTCTTAAGAACGTTTAAGAGAGAGGATACTTTACGAGAGTTTTGCGTTGAAATATAGATGCAAATATACGAGTTGCAATTGTACAGCAGCTTTCAATCAAAGTAAAGTTAATAATAACGATTTAGTCGGACATAGATTACATCACAGCCATTGACACTTAACACTCGACAGTTACTCAATTAACATTCGCAACGATCGCATTTCCTCAATTTTCCGTGATCTGCTACTTTAGCGTTATCAACGTTGTATTATTCAATAATATCCATAAGAAATCATAAAGATTCATCACATACAATATCATTATACTCTTACATGCCAGAGTTTGTTTCGCTAAGAAACACCGACGCTTATAATTAACATTCAATTGAGGATGTCTCCCGTAGTTGAAACTGGCAAATTTCATAGTACAATATAATGATCAAGGAACTTTATATAATGTTTTTCTAAAACATTTAATCACACACAAACTTTACCAACAAAACTTTGCATCCATTTATATTTGACAATTAAAATACTAATTCAGAATAAATACATGTAAGACATTTTTTAAAATTCCACTTGTATTGGTAAAGTTTGGTGAATATTTTAGAAACATTCAGGAAGATAAAAATATCGTAATATTGAATAAAGAGATGTATAATGTTTCAGAAATAAAAACTGTGTTATGTTAAAATAAAAGGGTGTGTAAACGAAGTCAATCGTGATTAAGAAAATAACAGACATAATATAAATGTTAATTTAAATAAAATATAGATTTAACACATTCGTTAGAATATAAATTTAATACATATTTAATTCATTAAAAAAGTTCTAATATTGCAATATTCTACATTATCAGCATTTATATAAAAGAGGTTTATATAGTAATAAGTTTTAAATGTATATAATATTTGATAACGCGAATGTGTCAAACAAATCAAGAGAAGAAAATAAATAAATTATGAAACACACTTACCTGGTGTACCACAAAATCGAATGAAACGATGAACGGTTGATAACAACAAAAAAATGAAATAAACGAAAATTTTGTGTAAATAACTTGTAATTGCTGTAAAAATAGAAAATCTGAGCGAGACGCAGGCTATGCTCTAGAGGAATACTATTCGATAGAAAGCATCCGAACAATTCCTTGGAGCTGGCAGAACCAAAGATCTCAATTGACAGATAATTAATTAACCCGTATAGCTCTGTTCTTAACGGCGCAATTAAATACGAGTCCAACATCGAACTTATACGTGATAGCGATATGGATCGAAGACTCTTAACTTTTTTTATCTCGACATCGAAATATACGATAGTACGTATATATTTATCATCTAACGACGACTTCATATATTCTACATATACAAGCGTATACCCAATTACGTTACTGTATATATTATCACGCTTATCCGAATAATTTTACTTGATATATAACGACGTGTGCAAAACGAGAATCGTATGTCAATATTCATTTTAATATTCGTAACGCCTTCGTCGAGAGCTCGCGAATAATTTGGAAAATGGATTTCTTGTTGCGCAGTGTTTCTATAGATCGATTATATAAAATTCTTACGCCAACTTATAAAATAGCTAACAGAAAAGCGTCTAGAAAGAAAAGTTGTCGATTCTTCTATTAACTTCGTCGCTATAAATTTGTTTCCACGTTAAATGGTCGTCGGATGAAATGTCGTATTTCGGCAAAATGTAACTACGTTCCTGTGAGAGGGTGCTTTCCCACAGGAACGCAAGGGAAAGAGAAAACCAATTTTTCATCGGGCCGCGAATTTTCCGGTCTATATAACACAAGTTTGCGCACTGGGCGCCTTTTACAACATCGTTTCACATTGATTCCGGAATACAGACTCGACTTTTCAGCTAGTTTCACTTTCGATGCGGTCGGTGCAGAGGTGGGCGCAGCAGCAAAGAAGGTTTTCATAGTCGTGCAGGTTTTGTGCGAACACACATGCAAGGGAGGCTTGTTTTACAAACTCGTGTATTCGCTTTGAAAAATATTATTACCAGTCTATTAATCGAGTCGCGTTTGCAATGTACATTACATGTAAATGTCAAATTAAAAATACATTAAAAGCCTCATATTTTTTTTATATACATGCCGATAATCAAATTAAAATGATAACATTTTAGCGTATACTATTTTTTTACTCCACTGCTGTTTCAGAAATAAAACAGTAAGCAGCAAGTACCTTGAATATGTATGTATATGTATATAAATCACTTAACTAATCTTCAAAGAAATCCCTTTTTTCGTGTAATAAACTGAAAAATCTGCTGTTAAATAAAAGAATTAAGTAAAATTCCGAGATACAGCTGTTCAATATATTTTATCACCTAATAAGATATTAAACGAAAATAAAAATATACGAACGTTTTCTATCTCTTTTTCTCGTGTGAGCTCTTGAGACACAATAAGATCGGCGTATGTTCTTTCCGCTTGAATACGCTAAACGTGCCGTTTGATAACAAAAAAACACAAAAAATGAGATCGCGTTGCTGCATGTAAAAAAACCAGGGCTAAAGGTATTTGAATAGGCGCCGCTATCAATCAATAAAATTAAGCCCAGCTACTGACGGCGGACCCACCCGTCTGCGGCGATAACACATATATCAACTTGCATGCACACGCGATGTAAACCCATGCATATGCCATACAAGTGAATGCACGTGCGTACCGCACGTCGAGATATATTTATTGCACACAAAACCCTGACAATACATGACGAACCCTTCCACGGTTTGATTCTCGGGAAAATTGGGATTCTTCGAGACCAAGCCTTCTTCGCAGTTAACTCGCATAGATAAAAGCGCATCTTAAATTCCTTTTTTAAATTTTGCATATCATGTCGTCCTTTACTAGAGTTTATTATTTTATTTATTTCTTATTCGGTTATTCTATTTTGCTTCTGTGCTTCTTCTCCGAAAATTTACTCTAATACTCATATTCAAACTATCAAGAAGAAACAAACTCCTCGTTCTGAACATTCATCGATAGATAGAGAATGGAAGAGAATTATTCTGCCGCTCCGCGAGAATTATGCTACATTCGGCAGAAAAAAGCACGACTAAGACACGTGTGATCCGATGTCGCGTCGCGTAATATAAATAAAATTATTTCTAATATACGTGGTCATCTCTCTTTGTAGCAGTCTTACACTCGGCATAATTTGCCCTTTCCGATATAATATCTGTAATTTATTCAACGATCGCGCGCTCGTCAGCCTCGCGGTCGCAAAATCGCAGGCGAACACAAAGCTGCTGTCCCAGCTACTGACGGCATTGGCAACACGAATGCTTGTAATATTTGATTCGGCACAGACCATTCTTTACCACTAAAACGCAATTCGGATACTTGTCCACGCACTCGGACGACTCGTGCACCTCTGAAACATAACGTTAAAACATGTCTGTCAAGTACTTATAATTCATCATCATTATCACCGATCTATTAAGTTTTTATAAAAAATTACTACAGTTTCTGAAATTGCTAAAGTTTAGAAAAAACGAGAGATATAAATCTTTTTCTTTACTTTTCGGTGGTTTGTTCGCCACTGACATCTCCTTCTTACACGGCTCCATGTTACATCGTTGCTCCGCGCTTGGTTTGTTGTTTTCCGAGCAACTGGTGCTGCTAATACCTTCGACGATGCACCGTACAAGTCGTGTTTGCACTCCAGCTCCACATGTTGCGGAACACTAAAAAAGTTATACCGGGCATAATACACGCATCCGCAAATCAAAAAATTCACAAAAGAATTTTCTGGTTAAAATTTTCTTAATTCACGCATTCGCGATACTTTACCGTCGACCAATTTGAGGTGAACCATTCCGGCGAACACGCGGACATCCTGCAAGCTTGCTCAGTCGCTGGTTTGGGATCGCTGCAATTTTTTGCGGGTAGCACGACGAAGTCATTATCCGTTCTGGTTATGCAAGCGATGCCTCGATATTGCACGCCAACGCCGCACGAAACAGAGCACTAAATACATAAAAGAAGTTAATATAAGAAGTTATATGTCGTCATCAATTGTAAAAAATTGCATCGTACAATAAACAGAATAAGGATAAAGAGGAAGAGGCACTTTATTAAATATTGATTTTGTTCTCGAATCTCAAATCGACTGTGGAATAATTAAAAATTAAATTAAGATGTAAATTACCATTTCGTGTAATTAAAAATGAGCATCTTGAAATTAAACCTAGATTCGTGTAAAAAAATTAGTGTTGTCTATCAAAATTATGTCAGCTTTAATTTAAGATCGCTTTAGCTTTACGCGTTGCTGCGAGGTGAACGTTTTATTTTCTGAATCGTGCTTGTACTAACGGAAGTCCATGGACTGGCGAACCATTTGGCTCGGTCGCAGCTCGTCCCTCGTTCGAAGCAATGCATCTCCGTGTCTGGTCTCTCTTTGGGATTGCAGAATAACTCGCTACCGTCAGCGCATGCCACTCGTCTGATCCTCACGCCATTTCCACATTCGGCGGAACACTGCAACAATGACGAATGTCATGCTACCATGTTCCAAAAATACATACATACTTCATCTTTATCTTGAAGTCGAGAAATAAAATTAAATTTAATGACGTTTGAGATATTCTTTTTTTTTTCTTACATAAAAATCGTCACAGAAAAGTGGTTTTACGTATTCAGTTATTGAATAAATGCAAAATTAACACATGGAGAACCCATAGTTTTTAAATAGATATTTTCACGTTTGCTTATTTTCAATGGAATTAATCCCATGATGTGTTATACCTTTGAAGACCATTCCGAGTACAACCAGGGCGCTGTCCCGGGGTGATGTCTCGTTGTCGCACTACAAGCCACTACTTCGCACGCTTTTTGAGATTCCGGCTTGTTGATTAACGAACAGGACTCCCCGGGCGTTATACAGGTCACCGTTCGATTTCGAATTCCACGGCCGCACGTCGCCGAACACTGGAATGCGCGATAGAAAACTTAACAGATGGAATATATTATTCAATCAAAATTAATTTTAGCAGCAGAGCGAAGAGTCCCATCGATTTGCTGCATCCTGATCGAAGAATTGTAAGGAACATGAAATATCTACAGGAGAGTTAATATATAATCGGAAATTTATATTTTCCGTTTGTGGTAAGTTTTTTCAGTTTTCCGTCAATTATTCGCTTAAATTGAATCTTCTTTGCTTACATTCTTTTTATTTATTTTCTAATTATTTCTAATATTATTATTATTATTATTATGTATTAATTATGTATTGTTTATTAGGACATGTACAATTTGCACGAACTGCTTCTGATAAGTAAAAATAATACTGGCGACGTCTAGAGACTTAACTCCTATCCCAGTTTCTCAGTTTACATTCCCAACGCTTTCCTGTCCTACTTCCTAAATCGCTGAAAGTAGCTGTTTAACAATGAAGACACTTAACAGATTGATGACTCACCGGACCCCAAGCGCCCACGTCCCACCTAGGCGCGTCGTGCTGCGAGGGCATGTGTCTCAGTTCTGGGCCCACGTTGGGACATGCCATCCGGCTGCAAGTTTCTGTGGTGCTCAGCTCTGGCGGTTGCATGCACGCACCAGCAGCAACGCGCATTGTCAATCTCGCGTTCAGCTCTTGAACGCATTCGAGTTTTCGCGTCTTGGTACCGACCCCGCAGGTGACCGAGCACTCACTCCACGGCTCAGCTCGCCAC
Organism: Temnothorax nylanderi; assembly: GCF_030848795.1. NCBI lineage: Eukaryota > Metazoa > Arthropoda > Insecta > Hymenoptera > Formicidae > Temnothorax > Temnothorax nylanderi. The sequence goes on along the minus strand of NW_027249151.1, from coordinate 725,902 downwards.
CTGACAACATATCCGAGTCTTCAAATACGAGATTAAGCTTATTTGCATAAATCGCAGATTCCCTGAACACAAGGAGTTCATCGCGCTTCCATTCGTTCCTTGAACCCGAAATTGATCTTTGCCTCAGCAAAAATATCAATAAAGACCGAATTTAACAATTCAATATCTGAAAGATGAGTCTGAACGTATCAAATAATCTGGCTGGAAGGAAACGTGATGATCGTGAAACAATCGTCAAAGGATCTATTGAAGGATCTCACAGAAGAAATATATCGATGTCAGTACCTGGCGGCGCAAGGATGATCGTTGCATCGTAGCGGAGGAGAATGCTTCGGCTTTTCCACGTTGCGACAACGTTTTTCATTGACGGGTGTCTGATTGATCTCGCGAATGCACTTCAGGATAGTCATCTGCACGCCTGCAAGATGCAATGAGTTGCGAGAAGTTATTCGACATATCTCGGATCTTTGCATTTCGTTACACCGTCGATTAATTCGAAGTCTAATTTTCCTCGGCGAGAAATTGGCTTAACGCCAACTCTCCTCAAAATCTTTTAACATTGGATAAAACGTATTATTGCACAACGTTGTAATTCCATCAAAATAATATCTACTTGAAATTGAACGAAGAATAAAATTACATTTACGGCTTAGACTACAAAACAATAACTCATTTTCTGTCGTTTATAACTCAGACAGCGTTGACGTACTAACAGTTTTATCGAGGAAAATTCTACGTCAAGTACATAGTTAAAGAGTCCACGAACGAAACGAAGTGCGACACTTTGTAAGTGGGACACATTGTATTATGATCGACGTGACTGTCGCGTTCCTTTTCTCCGTATTCGTCGCTTTCCGTCCGTATAGCGTCAATTTAAATTAGTCCCAGTGACAGATATCGGGATGCTGTCACATACAATGTTCAGATGTCCAAAAAATCAGTGACAATTTCCGGTATCTCAGAAGTATAATCGCGCTGGATATTTTCGCAGACGTCTACGTCTCAACTTTACTCTCGTTTAACTTTAATTGCTCATTTCTATATTTCCTTTATTTGATTTAAGATAAAAATGACTTTAAAATCCATTTTTAATTACTCCGCAGAGCAGTAACTTTTTAAATATTCTTTATTAAATGTTTTTAATCTTTTTCTGTGCTTAAATGTTTTTAAATGCAGGAAGAGATTAAAAATATCTTATCCAAAATTTTTGATAAGTCGTCGTGTTAGAATGTGTCTAACTCTACCGAAACAAAACAAATGTATCTCGGGCTACTTCCCACGCAACGCCTCAATGACGTCTAGACAAAGTCGTTTTCCTAATGACCTTTAATTATCCAGGCGTTTTTCGCCTATTGTCCGTTTAATCAGTATCTCACAACAGATACAAAATGACTCGAAATTGTATGGCCTTTTTATATCAACAATTTCGTTTAATCTCAATCTCTGTTTAAATATCACATACCTACTTTCAAATTATATTTCGCAATATCAATATTTTATTAGCTGAGAAATTATTAAATCCCTCAAGAAATAATTAGGAATATTGTGAATAAATACGTTTCTCGCATCAGAGATATGCTTGTTCATCAAAATATATACACAGTGGCTGTTAATTTTATCGACAAGCTTTAAACCACGGTAATCGATTAGACCGTTGCGTTGTATAATTATAAATATTTAATCGGACGCAATTTAGAATGTACCTATCCCGCGTACATTAGTAATATTTATTCGTTAATATTCATTTATTTCTCGAACGCCGCGATATCATATTCCCTAAAATATACAAGAGGTACGCGAAAATGTATTACCAGCAATATTGGAAATTAACGCAAACTCACCGACACGTAACGTTGAAATTATAATACTGGTGCATTCCAAAAGTTAAACAACACGTATTGAAACATTTATCATTCGCGATCCGACACAATTAACTCACGTTTCGATATCGAATATTAAAATCCCGAGAGAAATATTTGATTAAAAACATTATTTTCCAAACGCATTGTACATACTAAGGCGATACTTGAATTATTTTGCTGTACGAGTAAGTATATATAATACTGTAAAAATTTAAAATCTTATTTTTTTTTTTAGATATCATTCGTAAATGGTATTGCTGCGAAAATAGTTTTATCTCACAATTCAGATAAATAAATTCTACTTAGAATCAAGCTTTTCAGAAATTATCTTTGTAACATATAAATTACAAAAGAAAAATTGTCAAAACTATACTTAATAAAAAAATTATATAATATTATTGTTAATAATAGTGATTTTGCCTATCTTCACGAAATAGTGGCCAGTAAAAATTTTTTTAAATTCCAGTTACGTGCAACACACCTCGGAATGAGTATCTTATGATATTATGACACGCGATTAATTATCGGGGCACCACTTTCTTACCTCCCCCGCATTCCTTCGAGCACGGAGAGAGGCCGACTATTTTCCAGGCGAACTTCCTCCTCTTCTTCCTTCTCGTCGCCTTTGACTTTGGCTGATCGCCCGCCATCACCGTGGTCGGTGGATGCTTCATCTCTTCCTTCCGTTCGCCGTCGTGCGCGCGCGGTGGATCGCGATCGCGACGCGTTGGAGATGAATCGCTTCGCCGATCCGATCTGGAAGACAGAGAGCAACGGGTTGTATGAACGAAGACAAATCGCGCGGCTTGACTGCGAGAGGTTCTCGAACGCGCCGCGTGAATTCCCGTCCCGCACAAAGGAGGAAGTCCATCGACGGAATCCGAGCCGATGAGCGAGCGCGAGGCTCGCTCCGAGATGTATTTCAGAAGTGTCACAACGATCGAACGGTGAAGATAAGAGGGAAAATTAAAGATTAAAGAGATTGGGGAAACCGCATCGTATAAAAACGGTCGAGATAATTAAACTCCATGGAAACGAATTTACATACACGCAGTCTGTATTTTTTTTACGTTTTAATGGAAGAGCAGTAACTTCGAAAACTGCTCTTTCGATACTTTTAAAAATGATGTCACTTCGGGAGTTTTAATAAGAGTTATTTACATTCTTGTAACGGGTACTCGCACGGTCACGTGAGTATCTGGACTAGGTATCTCGTTGCCCCGATCGTTTGCTCCTACGAAGAAGAATAAAACGTTACATGTTTATGAACTATAATCGATAAGTTTTTTATTGCACATAATTGATTGGCAATGAAGCAATTACCTGCGACAAGCAGCGGCGGTGCAATTACCGCTTTATCGTCCGGCACTTCCTTCGTAGGTAGCATGTACTTGTACAAAACGCCCGGATTTAATTCCACGGATAAGATCTACAGTAATGCGCGAACAATGATATTAACATCAAGACCGAGTTCGATCAAATGCGTAGGTATATTAGAACGCACTTAAATATGCATAAAAATTATAATGCAAATTAGTACTGGATATCCGAACATTCGAATATCCGAATAAAATTCTAAAATCCAGATATTCGGAAATACTATAAAATTATTTTAAATGCAGAAATAGGAAATTTATAAAAAATAATTAATTTTCTTAAAACATTTAGTTACTTTTCGGCTTATTAACAACAATTATCAAAATAAATCAAAATTTAAATGCGTTAACATTATCTGAATACTGAATAAGATTGATTTCTGTACAATATCAGGATCGAATATTTACTCCTTTATTATTTTTCTCTTTTGAACATCCGGATATTTGGAACATAAAATAATCCGGACTATCCGTCCAGCACTAGTACAAATATAGAAAACGACGTAATAATTAAGTCAAATCGTTTTACTTTCAAATTATAGTTTAGCGGTGCTAAGAAATAGCGCAAAAGATAAGCGTGAGAGATAAAACAAACAAAATTAGAGAGACAGGAAGAATCCGTGAGTAAAAGTCGTTCGTAAATTGTACCTCGAATTATCCATAATTAAAGAAAATCTGCTTTCGATACGATTAACGAAAAGTGACGATAACGCGGATAGTACCTCTAAATGCAGAGACTCGTTCAATGGTCCGGTCGCCAAGATACACTCCATACGGTTCCTATCGCCCCTCTGGTATGTTAATGTCGTACCAGCCGCTTTATAAGTACCACTGGGACTGTAAGACCACGGTCCGTTTAGGATGTAACTGCCGTTACTGTCTCTCAACGCTGCGAGTAGATCGATCGTGTTTGTTAACCAACATACCACCGTTGCGTAAAAACGCCGCTTAATTAGTTCGTCTCCCGCGTGCTTTTATTAAATTACTGGCGCGATTGTCAGAGGTAACAAAAAATGTCCACGGTAATTCGCAGTGGCTATTCATTGGTTTTCCTGTTGACACGATTTTCTCTTTGTTTCGAATAGGTTTTGAATTGCTAATTAAATGCCGCGCGTGTCAAGCTATTAAAGTGTTAATTATTCGATGCTAATTTACAAAAGGTAGGATCATTTCACTTCGGTAAATCGGTCAATGTTACCTAGAAAATTACTGCTGAATCGGAGCTCGGAAATGTTGAGCGACATTGCGCCCTTCGGAATCGTGGTCACTTGCTGATGACCCTTGGACAGAATCGGCTCCATGAAGATGCCCTCGTACAGCCTGCACCCTCTGCCTTGGCCACCGCACACGCCGCAGGCGTCCATCGTCGCATCGGAACCCACCACGCCGTCGCATCCTACAGGCTGAATATGGCAAATATGGCGAATTTTCGGCATCGCTGCGTTTAATCCACTTAGGAATTCCCACCCGGGACTCTATCTCTCCCCAATTTTGTCGAACCTTCTACTCTCAAGAACTGCATTTTTCATGATATATTTTTTTAAATAATCATAATTAAAATTATTACATATAATTAAACTTTATACACAAAGTTTTCTTAATTTTTATTTAATTTAAGAGATAGTTTTCTAAAAAATTTTAGCATTTCTGCTAGAGCAGACTCCGACTGTAAATTTATCTTGGCTCGAGGGAAACGGGAGAACACATGTCCGTCATTTCACGCTGCTGAAGTCTCGAAATCGAAGAGACCCAACCCTGAGCGTTGTTGATTGATAAATGCATTTGACCGAATTGCACATTGCACCGGGCGTGCGATGAACCCCAATGTCGACAAGAGAAAGGAACAAGAGAGAGGGGTCGTCGCGCGCGGCGCGAGGGCCCCAAAGCACGGGTCAATAGCGATCTCATCCATCGATCGATCGTATCGTATCGCCTGGTATCGGTCATTAATTTCCGGCGTCGTTCTCTCGCCTGACGCTCGCGCTATTCATACCTTGCATTGTCCGGCGACGCAGAGCCATCGTTCGCTGTTGCGTTCCGTCGAAATCCCGCCGCCGCCGCCACCGCCGCCGCCGCGTCCGCGAAGATTCGGAGCATCGCAGGGCGTGCCGTCTATTACTGCCGGTTCAAGCGTTGCGTAAAAAGGCTCGCCGACTGCACGGCAATTGAGCGCGCAGGAGTTCGGCGCTGGGGAACAACAGTAGTCACGATTAGGCCAGGCGGAAGTTAGGTCACCAGGCCTGGTCGTCGGCTACGTCATCGTTATATCGGTCGAACACCGATCGGCCGACGTCACTGACTCGTTTGGGTATCGCAAGACGCGCCTCTTTGTTATTTCATAAAAATTTTGTGTTTTGCCAGGGACGAAGAAGAGAATTCCACCACAGAATTTAATGCATACGATAACTGAATATCGTTCAGAGCATTACAAATGATAATTAATTGATAAACGCGTCGATATTGACTGGCTACTCTTATTCACTAATGATAAGAGGATCAATTAAATAAGATATTATAGTTGAACTTTTGACGATATTTAACCCTATTCACTCCAACGTTTTTTCCGCCCCTTTAATCCTCCAACCATGCACTTTCGAGTCCCACGTGTTTTTTTATAATGTTAATAGCTTTAGAAAATTCCCCAAAAATTATTATAATATCTTTGTACCTTCGACTAAAAATCAATGTAAATAACATTTGGAAATCATTTATTTAAATATTTTTTTACACCATTTATATGTTGACAAAAACACATTACGACTCGTTTTATTTAAAAAATCATAACTCACGAACAAATTGACGAAGCTTAATGATTATTTGTTTTCCGGAACAAACGACTGTTAGAAATTCGTGGGACACGAAAGGGCATGGTTGGAGTGAATAGGGTTAAATTATTTTTTAGAAATTTAAACTACATTGGGCACGGGTACACCGGGACATTTAGGCCGCGGCCTATACCTCAAATTCAACCTAAAGTCTGACCTGAAGCTAGTTTCGGCCGCCTATCAAATGTTTACAGCAGGCGGCCTAAATAATTTAGGTCGAATTTGAGGTATAGGCCGCGGCCTAAATTCAGGGTGTAAACCTAGCCAATCTCCATAATAGATTATTAGAAGATGGATACATAATAAGAGATTAATTGACTCTTTCCGTATAAAAATCATTAATTGCTGTCTCTACAAGAAGAATGAATGCTTCTTGGCATAATTATTACTAATTGAAGAACATATTTCTTAAAGATAATGATCCACAATCGGAAACTAGCAAATGGATTCCCAGACAGCAGACTCACCGTCCACGAAAGGTACCCAAACGTAACTGCGGCCCTTGTAGTTCCTCCCGTTGTACTTGGCGCACTGTTCCGCCCGCAAGTCTTCCGGGAAGTTCGGGCATTCCTGCACAAACGCGTAATGGATTAATTAAACTTACGGTAATTAAGGATCGATCGGAGGGGGGAGGGACGACGCGTTACCATCGAGAAAGAGATGGTTCGGGTTCTCCCGGGGAGGAGGAGAGGGCGTGAAAAAACCGACCGCGATCGATCGCGTCGCTTTTTACAACACGTCGCGCTTTTCCCAAAGCGCTGCGGGTAAATAAAGGTAAAATTATTTGCGGCCTCTGGCAGGAAAAAAAGCTCGCATTCCGAGCCGCCGAGAGGAAGTCCGTATATTCGTGCAAACACGCGAATGCCGGCACGTGTGGTGTGTGCTACGTGCGCGGCCGCGTTGCAATTTCCGGGTAGACTATTAATTGCCGGCGAACGAAACGGTGGTTACTTTGCCCGGGCATGTTTGCGAATCGCGAATGCAGCTCGGAAATGTAGTCCCCGGATATCGAGCCCGAAGATAAATATTCCCGCACGAGGCGCCGCTTTTTCTTCGCCGGGTAATAACGGATAACGAAGCCGCATCTTTTAGGTAGCCATCAGCCAATTTCGTTGTATCACGATTTTAATTTCGAAACAATTTAACTCAAAAACCAAAATTCTTACTTAACGTTTACTTGTGCTTCGCTTTTGGTAAATTAGCGTCTTTTTCTTAACTGACAAAGATATGTGCAAAGTACAAGTACTTGTGGGTCAAGAACATCCAGTGCGTCAACCGCGCACTGATCCGGATCAAAATGTAAACAGATCTTATCGCGCGGTCTTTGCTATCATCAAGAGCTAATCGACACCAGCGAGTCCTTTCTCCCTTCTTCTCCCTTCTCGATACCGGCCAGAGCCATCCATTACACGGCGGTCTTTAGTTTCGCAGGTGGTGATTATTCTTATGAATTTTAAACAACGCCACGTGCATACACACACACACACACACACACACGGGCTCGGGGATATAAATCGTCGTCGTGCGCATCCTTAATTGGCCCGCGCGATGATTTGTTCGAGGCTCGTGACGCGCCGTCGAGAGGAAAATCTTAAGGAGCGTGCCTTGCAGCGCGCACGGGTCGGCTAGGTGGATATAGATGCACGCGTTGATTTATTGCGGCATCGTGGAAGTAGTGACACACGCACGAGCATGTATGTGAATTTTATGCGGAGCGAGCGAGCTCTCGCGCGCGGCTAATTGTCGGTTCAAGGCCTCGACAATAAGCCGCTCTAGAAATAAGGCGGTCTTCTGTAAGCGCCTACTTAGTTTTCCTGAAATTCCAGGAATCTCTTCGCGGAGAATAATGGACACCCTTTTCGGCGCGCGTTGCGGATTCTCTCTTCGTGAAATTTATACTTACATCGGATACTGACGGACCGAGCGCGATCGACGAAAACGAGCTTGGTAAACAAAATTCTATCTACGAGCAAATTTTACATCGTGGAAGAGATACCGCTCGAATCTGTATCTTCGAAATTATTTTTTAGACGCATACGATAGAATTAAAATAGAGTTAGACGCTCTATCATTTTTCAACAAATTTAAGATTCAACAAATTAAATTTAAAAAAAGTCAACCGCTCGTTAAAATTGTAAGAAGATCAACGACCAAGATACGAGCACAAAAATAAGGACCTAGTTCATTAACAATAGTTAAAATTTAATTCTTCAAGAGTTAAGATTCTTCAAAAATCTATAATTGCTCGATTTTTATCTGCAAATTTATTTTTTAGACACATAAGATAAAGTTAAGATTGCGTTAGGTACCCTACTATTGTTAGGTACGCTACTATTTTTCAACAAATTTAAAAATTCTTCAAGATTTTTTTATAATTACTCAAACCTATATCTGCGAAATAATTTTTTAGACGGATACAACAGAGTTGTTAGACGCTCTATCATGTTTCACCAAATTTAAGAACTTGATTCTCCGAGAGTTCTCTACAATTCTTATCGACAAACGCGCTCAAGTTCTTACACGCCGGCTTACCTGCGTATTGCACGTGTGGTAGCGCCTGTATATGCCGACACAGATAGGCCTGCCGCTGCTCGTACCGTTCTCCGAGATAATACTTCGTCTTCTCAAACGTCTCCTGGAACGAATCGCTCGCATTAACTCACCCATTGACTCGCGCGAGTAGCGCGTGATGCATCCCGATTTTTAGCGCCAAGCGCATAAGCGCGCTTTTGAGAAGTGCAGAGCACTATGATAATTTCAAGATCAAAGGAGAGAAAGAGAGAGAACATGTGTTATAAAACTTAAAGAAACATTTCTCTATGCGTTATTTAGCTATCATTGCTGTGCTGAAGAAGGTAATCACACTTGTTTTATTAAATGGAGGGAATGATTGGTCAATATATTGCATTTCTTTAGTTCACGTAAAATTAGATAGTGTCTTGAAAATTTAAATTTACATTTTTTCTCTGATGCACTTTATTTAACTGCCATTTAATCTATAAATTGTGATTAAATAGCATTTATATAGTGTTCTTTGAAATATTAATTGAATTTAAACATCGCTTTTGTATCCAATGTGACAGAGCAAAATATGATTGCTTCTTAATTGTTTACGTTAAGTTAGTCACTAATCAGAACTCCTGTATAACTATCGTCAAGGATAAATCAAATTCAAGTCATCAAGGTGATTTGCAACTGCGAGATACTGGCTACTTTGTATTTACTCGTAGGTATAGCGAACTCGAGATTCATATTGCGAGTCACGTAACGGCTCGCAGTAGCGTTACGAAGGTGTAAATGTCAGTGGCGATAACAACACGTTTCTGCCTCCGGGAGAAGCTCGCAGGAGTCGTCGGCCTGCCGGTGTATAATCTTCTTACGCTACTGATCCGTAATTTGCACGCTGCTTTATAGCTAGCCATACAGGACATACAGGGTGTACGGAACTTGTGCGTTAAAGTCTCTTTCTATTTGCAGCCAGTTTCGTATTGTTCATGTTTTACTCGAATTTTATATATTGTTTTATTCTTAAAATACTAGATTTATTTTAATATATATAAATAATATTCTCTATATCGGCGACAAAATTCATTCATAAGATTCTTAAAAAAGAAACGCATAGAGAAAACATATTTAAATAATAAATACATAAGCTGCTCAAATTCTCTTTCTCTCTCTTGCATCAAAGAAACATTTTGTACAAGTATCACGATGTATACAATTTAAAGTGTAAGTTTCGAAAAATATAATAAAAAATTTAATCAAAGCTCTCTCATGAACTTTATGTTCATGATATGAGTGAAAATAATGTTTACGAAAGTATATTACATAAACTCTGTACAAAAGAAAAAATTCTTCCGTTTATTCGAAGTAAAAATTATGCTAATTGTAAATATATATAGGTATCTATATACATTCGTAAGTTAAATAGTTTTTAAAATATTACTCTGGCTCTAAATTTTCAAATATTTTGAATAAGATTTATATTAAAGAAAGTAAATAAATAAGTAATATAAGAATATTGAGCATTATCGCATTAGAAAATGTGAAACAATCTATCCAATCTAAAAACTATGATTGTTCATCGAGATACTTTACTACACGCTGTTGAAGAAAAAAAGTTAAACGACCTGCATCTCTATAATGAGGGATATCGACGAATCCGAGGCACCCTGTATATTCCCCGTGGATATGAAAGAACCGAAGAAGATAGTCGGTGATCGATCAATTGATGGATTGAGAAGATGAAAAGTAGAAGTAGCGTATTCGCGCGCGAGGTTCAAAGTTCCGCGCGGCTATGCGAAATGCAGCGACTCGTCTAGCGAGCGCTTATGATCCAAATTGCGCGAGGCTCTAACGGTACCGCGAGGCATGTGATTATTGTTAGGATCATCCGCGCATTATATCGCAAGGTGCTTTGCATTCTTGCGATGGAGTCGCGACGTTCAACGATTACCGATCCCCGTCATGACCTCCCGCGGAAGATCGTGCCCCCCCCCCTCCCCCGCGCCGCGAGGACAAAGGTGAAGCAAGGTGTGGAAATCTTTAATCGAGCGTGAAGATATTTGGCTAGCGATGTGTCATACAGTGCTTGATCTTCGTGTTTAACGAGCTCTCGTCGCGCGCTTTTATTTTTGTAAAAATACAACTGAGAGGAAACTAAAGAAATGTGTCGCACATATACATTATACTTATAATGTACATATTTATTTTAAAATTTAAAATATTAAAAACACATATTTTTAAATAGCATTATATATGTGTTTTTGTTATATGTATAGATATCTACCGCTTTTCGAAAATTTGCTTTACGCCACCTCGTTATGAAAGATCTACATTAGTACCTGTTTTCACCAATCGAAAGAAATCCGAAGATTTTCGCATTACAAAAATTGCTTCTTCGCTTTGCGCCCGTTTACGAAAGATTTCATAGAAACGCTCTACTTTCGCCTTAGCTGAGAAAACCTGTATTTTAGGTTAAATATGATATTAAATGTGACATTATACGTTTTTTTAAATAGAACTTTAAAAAAGTATTTCGAGATTTTTATTAAATGCACTCACCGTGGGACGCATTCTCGAAATTGAGACTGGATACCAGTGCCGCAAGATCTGGAACACTCGCTCCAAGAGCTCCACGTACCCCAAGTCCCTCTTATCCTGTTGTCATGGCTAATTCCAAACTGCGTTCTTTCTTGTAACATATGATATACCTGGAGAAATTAACAACTGTCAATCGCGAGTTCTTCAGCAAGCGTTAATTCCGAAGCTTACAGTCAAACGTTAAATTAAAGATCTTGAAAAAAAGTTTTTAAATAAAAAATTAGCTTATATTTCTTATTATTGCAATCAAATATCTCATATCTTATTTTGATAATTTATGCGACGATAGCTAGGTATACTTCATTCATCGATTATCTTTCAAAATCTGATTCACGTCTCTTTAATATAGAACATATATATTCGGATGCAATTTTAACAAGCATTTTTACATTTATTTAAATCCTGTTTATAACTTTTTAATTATTGCCTCTTTCATATCACTTTTCATAACAGATAGCTGCGCAAAGAGCGAGCTATTACAGTGAAAAAAATATCGAAGCAGGTAACTGGACGGTAATTAAACGATGGAGGCAGATAGCACGCGCGTCTGGTATTCTGTTCTTGTTAATCACACGCTGGCATCATAGAGCACAATCTGTTTGTTCGGTAATTAATATCGCTACCATGAACGAGATTCCAATTAGATCGCATGCGTTTCGGTATCGCGGTACTCTTGTCGTGATTAATTAAACGAAGGATCGATTACCGTATTGCACACACCAGCGTTGAATTTACGGCGTTCGATCTATCTCCGCGCACCACGGGCTACCCGTTGCATTAACTTCTGCCGGAAGTTCGCTAAGGTAGCGTCGTTCTATCGGGAGGAAAGGCACGACGTTCTCACGTGAAGATTTCCCGCGCTTCATACTCGTACTTCACGTCCGATCCTCCCTTCGATCGCGCGCGTCTAATTAATCAAACGCGCGAGTCGCATCTCTCGTTCCCTTACGCTCCTTACGCGCGCAATATCTCGAGTCTGGAATACAAATCGTCGATTTCGCCGAACCTGCCGCGAGACGAATAACAACCGTTAAATCTCGAGAGGCCTCTTAAATGCGACTTTTGTTCCGCCTACGTTCGCCAGCTCCGCGCCCAGGATCGCCTCTATTTTTAAACAAGCCAATGAAGATTTAGAGTTCGCGAAAAAGCAAATACGCGGAACGGACGAATTACACGTTTTCGTAAACGCCGTGCGCCTCCGTTAACGACGAATTTGGAATTCGAACGAAGAGTTCTTACCTGTTTTTTTTTTTGCAAGTCGTTAACCCTACTAAGAGAGCAGCAGGCTAATACTTCCTTAATGCCTGGCATTAACTCCGGAACGTTAATCACTGCGCTTATACAGCACAGGTCCCGTGCAAAGAAGGAAATACATACTTCACGTTGGATATATGTACGTGAGGAGACGTTTACAGTACACGGAATAATGAGACCTTATTGAGAATAAATTCATGCAACGACAATGCTTCACGGAGAGAAACGGAGGGCACTTTGCGTATTTTTAAATAATAGATCTGTTGTGCAGAAGACAAGAATCTGATTATGAGCTGAATTGAGTTGAATTCATTCTTTGCCTGGATTTGACTTGAATATAAAATCAACAGGAATACATGATTGTGAAAAGATAATAAAGTAAGTCGGGGGAAGATGCCACTTTGTTAATATTTTGTTCATTATCTGATAGACGCTAATGCACTTTCATCGTTAACGTAAGATTATATTATTCATACACCGAGTGACGCGTGCAAGCTTCTTCTGCAGCTTTATCATATGTTTAATCCGAAGAATCTGGGAAGATCTGTTCGAACCAAGTGGCGAGTAAGCTTCTTATAATATTGTACTGTTGTTTGTTAAGATCTTTCATAATTTCTTGTCATTGAAAGTGGATTTATTTAACATATTTTGAAATCACGTGAAATGACTGTGTCTTATGACCCAAATAGTCATTTATTCTATGACGTCAATGTATAAAGAGTTAAAGATGACATCTCCTCGTCATTGGTACTTCAGGAAGCTAAGAGCACTTCAGGAAAAACACCATTAGCATGACGGATTATTTTATTTACACAAATACTGACGTACAATTTTTGTATTCTTATATTAGATTTTAGTCTTTTAAAATATCGTGAATAAAGGTTCGTGCTACAATATTCGATTAATGTACATCTAAAACAAAAATATTAAGAGATTATGTATTTATGAACAAAAAAAAAACTGATTGAGCCAATAACTAACTAATACGTATTACACTTCATTTATTGAGTGCTGCATGTTCCTCGCAGTATTTGCATCTTCCCTCATTACAAGTGGCATCTTACCCAGGTATAGGGGTAAGATGTCAGTTTTGCAAGGATGTAATCAAATTACAACATTTCACGATAACTTTTAGGGAACTATTTTCAGCAGTGCTATGTGAAAGCTTATATAAGTATCCGAGTATCGTCTTGCAAAAATTCCGAAGCGTTGTAACTATTTGCTCATATTCCTATATTTCTTAACTATGGCATCGTCTCCCGCCGTATTTTATATGTAATATAAAAATCGAGAAAAACCGGCGATTAAATTATAAGCAAATACGCCGTAGTCGTGTAGTGAGTTAAATTCTCCTTATTATAATATCGGTTTCTCAACAAAGCGATTCCGGAAATATGTACTGATCACTTCGGAGGAGCGACCTTGACGTCAACGATAGGCTCGCGACGAGAGTCGCAGGTGTGACTTCGGGTAGCCGGAATACGCCGCGTTTTCTAGGCCGCGCCGTCTATTTTCGTGTCTCCCGTAATGCCGCAATGTTTTCCAGAACAAACGGGCTCTCAAGCGTAATTATTAAGTGGCGGCGGCAGTGGTTGCACACAGCACGCGGACCGTGTTTGCGTTCGTTCTCGTGTCGCGCGCCGCGTGGCCTTGCTCCCGGCGCGCTCTCCGCACCAGCGTAATTTAGGGACCTCCTCTCGGTGTCAATTAATTACCCTCACTCGGCGTAGTGCCCACCCGGTATGGCGGCCACGTAATTGCGTATTAACTCCCGCAAGTGGATCGAATTAATATGCGCCGCGCGCGACGAGAGAAACTATCGTCGGAGAAGCGGGATAGCCCGGATGGCCGATTGCGAGATCGAATCAAGCTTGTCGCGGACGTGATTATTTGTTGACGCTTAATCGGTGACATCGACTCCGAGTGAAAGCCAGCTTATCGTCATAACTAGCTTGTCGTCGAACTTATATGCGTGCTGCAGAATCAATTCTGTGTCATTATTAATCAAATAAAATTGTTTTTCGAACAAATTACTCAATTTGCAAAGAACTTGAAACAGAAATTGCGAGGAATATTTTTTCCCGATTTAATTTAATGAAAATATTTTCCTAATATTGCTCAGAAATACACGCTGGTTACTATTAATTCATAAAACAAAAAACTTAATGAAGACTTACTTCTATGGGATACTTTTCAGGCATATGGGAGGACGAGACACCGGCCGTGCTCAGCATCATCAGGGCTAGAATCGATCTGCAACAGAGATAGAGAAACAGGCGTATAAATCGATCCATTGTGTAAATACGAAGATCGATGAGCGGAATGGCGAGTGCGATCTATATACTTTCATGACCGAAAACCGTTCGCGCCGAGCGAAGCAATTACTCTTTTATCGTCAGCAGCATCGCCCATTCGCCTGCTTTCATTGAGTTAGATATTTCAAGAATGCGATCTTAATCTTCATTGAACAACTAACGCGCGCTTTCGCAGATGTGCAATGATAATTAATTGAAGCCGATAATGCCAGCGATAAACCCTGTTTAATCCTTTGCGCTCCAATATGTTTTTCTTTTCGCAAAAGTACGTCTAATCAATTACTTAAAATAAGTATAACAAAACAAATATATTTACAATGTGCAAGTAAATAGAACTCTTTTTTCTCCCTTTCTTTTCTTCCAATTATTTCGTTTCCATACCCAAAAATCAACGATCGAAAAATATTTCTAGTATAAGCATCATATTTATCTTTAAAAAAGTGTGATTTATACGGTAATGTCTACGATACAAAGTTAAGGTATCGCGCAGCCAGGGAACGGCAGAAAGCGCATTTCTCGTTGACAGGCCTCGGACAACATGTTGCTTCCGTTGGCGTAATCATTAATGTTGCTTGACCACGTAGATGCAGATCCTGGCAATCGATACAGCCGATTCGCGTTGACTTATCTCGGCTCGATCAAACTACACCATACGCACGTCCCAATTTTTCCTCGTCGTATACAGTCGCTCTCTCTCTTTCTCCCCGCGTGCATCCTGAGATCGAGCTCGACATGCAATCTCAGCATCCGTTGCTACACGGGATAACGATTGCGCACCACGTTCCCCGGAAACCGCATTTTTTCGGCTGGTGAATTAGCTTAGGAACGTTCGCGGATTTACAAACACCGTACAAGAAAAGAGAGAGAAACATCATCAAAAAATTGCAATATATACCTAATATACCTAATTAATATTTAACGATAGATAAAACGTGAGATACATTACGCGTAGATTTAACGGCAACCATTAGTTTAGTACATATATGAATAACTTCGTTTGAATTCCTTTCCCCCCAATTTAGAGAAGAGGAGAGGCAAAGGCAGAAGTGCAAGCATGAGCGATGTTGGCAACCGAAGAAAATGCACAGACGGCGAAGCACGCAGATGCGCTTTCATGCGCGCAAAAACCGCGACCGACTTGTCGCTTCTCCACGCTTAATTATTCATAAGCGCGCTAAATTGGCGCCCGCGCGCCGGGAAACGTATAACAAATAGAAAACGCATACGGCGATGATAGGCCGCGACGCGCGCAGATGCGCTCTGATGCGCGTAAATGCCAGCCGCCGTATCATCTTTCCGCGGAAATTACTCAAAAGCGTGCGAGCTTTAAAGATACTGGAAGGAGGAAACGATGCAAAATGCAGATGGCGATACCGGATACGCTTTGATGCATTTCGAGAGGCGCCGTACCGTTCTACGAGTTGAGTAACGGCCAAAAAGTTGCGATAAGGGGCAAGTTCTAAGTTAAAGGAGAATCTGATGCTTAAATATTTTGCTCAAATATTTTACATCTAAATTACGCAAAGACGCTCTCAACGCCGAAATTAATAAAAGATTAATTACAGAGACGTGTACATATTAGAAATTAGATAATATCTCTTTGAAACGAAAATCGTCCAATCTCGAGGGCTCTCTCGTTTATACGAGACAAATCGATGTACAATCCTTAATTAAATCTAAATCATATATAACATTTAATTATTCCTAACAAACAAGTTGAAAATAAAATTTAATGAGTTATACATACTTAAATATATTTCACCTCTTCATGAGAAATAAAAACTCATCTTTAAATGCGTGCCTGTGAATTAAACCCCCCCAAAAAACTCGACCAAAGTTGAAATTATTCGCTCTGCTTGATTTATATTAATCGAGTTATAGAAGTCGACAAATCTCAAAAGGTACTCGCACGAGCAGGAAGTACATACGAGCTACTAGATCACATACAAAGGGGCGAAGGGGAGGGACCTCGACCGCGACTGATCCGGGTAAACTGTGCCACTAAGCGTTAATAATGTTTCACTTGTTGCGTTTTCTCGGAAAGCTTAATTAATCATTAGATCCCGCCGCCGCGGGTCGAGGGAGAGGGGGAGGGACGAGGGACAAGACAGCACTCTGACGCGGGATGAGAAGAGCGGGGCGCAGACCGCCCGTCGTCGCTGCTGCAGCGGTAGCACACGACGCGCGTGTGCAGCCGTGCGTGTATATTCGCGCGAAATCAGAAAAATGCGCTATCTCGACTATATATCCACAACACGCGACGCGCCTGGTAATCGAGGGGCGGCATGCGTTTCCCGATGCACCACACGCGAGCGATGAGGCATTGCGATGTAGCGCGTTCGCCCGCGACGCCTAACACGTGTATCCATCTGCTCCGGGTCCTCTCGCAGCGAGTCTGCAGAAAAAGGATCGCGCGAGATCGCAGCCGGATTGAGAACGAGGAATTCTGATTTTTGTCCATGCCGCGACCGCGAGCGAGACTTGCGTCGTCCGTTCATTACGCATCTCTCCTCCGCGATCCGCGATTCGACAGACTGCTTTCGATTATCTATTCAGAGAACTTAGACCAGAAAATATAATTTTCCTTAAGTCTCATGTTTTTATCTTGATATTAGCTAATATCTTGATAATAGTTTATATATTAGATAATATCAACGTTATAGTATGTAAAATAATTGAACACAAGATAAAAATAAGAAATAAAATAAAATAAAAATAAGAAAAAATAAAGATAATTTATTTTTCTTATGTTCAATTATTACACAACGGATAAATACGAATAAATTACTTGCTACAAAAAAAATCTGATAGTAAAATAAAGATATGCATTAGTATCTAATTAACTAATTAATAAATTTTTCATACTAATTAAAACTTCCTAAACTCTTGGTAGCATAAAGTGAAAATTGAATGAAATAGCTACTAATAACTTACACAATTTTAGCTCTGTAGAAAGTAAATTACATACATATATCTCAATTCTCAAAGAAGAACGTTGATAGATGACATTTACATTCATATATTCCTTTGCAGATGTGAAGCAATGATATTATCTAGCTCTTTCCGACTTAATTAACATCCTGAATTCTCTGTGTCAATTTGCTTCCGTAGTCTTTTACTGCTTGAAGTACACCAATAGAGATTCCGCGCTTTTTCAGCGACAATGCGATCGCGGATCGCGTTTCACGGCGCGGCTCACAATGCAAATACATTCTTGCCGAAGTATCGGCGATCGATCTCTCTCCAACAAGAGCTTACGAAGTCCGTACAACTACGAACCGTATCCACGACCCGTTACGACTTCCCAGTTCCCCTATCATGCAGCCCGTCGCGGCGTATCTCGCACTTACAACAAACAATGCTGGTCTTGTACTCAATGGCGTAGGAATGCGAAAAATCGATCGACAAGAAGCCGCACCATGCCTCGGCCGGCTTTACAAAACCCGGCCAGAATCCTCCTATTGAAGGCGACCACAGGACGTCAATCGCGACCAGATACGCCACCATAAAGTCAAGGGGCCTCAATGGCTCTCGTTAAGGGGAATACCGAAGCCGGTTTTTTGTCGCTAGAGCGAAATTATTAGCGCTGTACTTAAGTGCGAGTAGCATATCTTCCACTTCCGCGAATCTTTGGCAATTTGAATCGAAAGTCGGTCAGAGCGATAGAGCGCGCGAATTCCGAGCGAACGTAAAGCAACAAACAAAATACTGCCATATTATATCAATGTAGATATACATATTAAACGTTATAGTGAAATTTATGATATTTTCCTCGTTCGTAAAATCAAAAGAATACACGGAAATGTACATATAATGTAATAAAATTCCATTACATTTTTCAATTACATTTTTGTACAACTGCAACTAAAATTATAGAAGAATAAATTTAATATTTTATCAGAAAGTATATGTATTTGTTTCGCCAATAATTAATAAACGAGAAAGACTCTATTTTTATATTCGACAACGTTTGGCTAATGTCGTGACAATTCGACCATTGGTTTTGGTCAGATTAATCGTCAAGACTTTTTCGACCATGGGTTTTGGTCGTTTCTAAATTGATTTAATCTTTGATACTTACATATAAGCATCTCATTTTTATTAAATTAAATTTATTGCAAAAAATATTACCTCAGCCAGGGTTAATATTTTATATCGTACTAAATTTATTTCTGTTACTATTATGATTCACTTATTGCCTCTAATGATACATATTTTTACGCAATTGTAATAAAATGTAACTTAATGTGAAAAAATATATAAATATATTTGTAAATAAAATAAAATGCAACGGCAAAAAAATTCGATTTGTAAACGACTTGTGCATAATGTGCATACAAATTATTTGAGCGATATATATCATCACCGTTTCACGCTCGAAAGAAATGCGCTTTACTGCGCCGCAATCCGACGAAATCAATAAAGATACTCTTAGAATCGTTGCGCGACATTGTTATCACAATAGCATCATTAAATTATCGTATTATACGGCCAACGAACAAATTCTCATCTAATGGTAACGTGCTCAGACGGAACAATTGCGGGTCGTGTGACGGGTTTAACGGTGCCATATATTAATACAGCTCTCGCCGCTTCTCCAAGCGCGGCTATACACATTGTAACTTTTACGCCGGTATTATAAATAAACGGCACTTGCCCCGTAATTACGGCGGATCGTAAAAATTACGCCGGTCCCTGCGCCCGCCGAATAAAAGTTATATGCCCGTTGCGCGCTTACGTCGCGTAAATACGATATCTCGAAGTTGCAGTTGCGACTCGGCAATTTGAAACTATTACAAGACGTACAGCGCAACGTTAAATCCAAATAAAACTCGTATGGTACACGCTCAATGTGCTTGATATATAGCTTCCAATCGTGTTGTGTGTTTTGCAGACATTTAGAGAGCTCTTTATTCTCAGAGCTGTCTTCATAATCTCTTTATAGCACGTTTTAAGAAATTTAGTCGTTTAATTCCCCCTGAATTTGTCTCATTGCCACGAATATCCTTTAATAAGTTTTCGGTCGCTCAAGTAATTGTCTTTCCACAAAGGGTTGTACGTATCGAGCTTCAAACATTCGCGAGACTACTTCGAAATCAATCCGAAGTGACAGAACAGGGAGACGCGCAAGGAGGAAGAGGGTGGACGACGTATCGTCGACATCCGGCGTCGCGGGAGGGCCACAAATTTCGGTACCACGGTGGTCCCCTCGATCGAGGAGAGTTTTCGTCGCCATCGGGCCTCAAACCGGAGCGAACACTCGCAGCGGACGCAAAAAGGAATGACCGTGAAATATGATGCACGATACGCGCCACAGCATTGTCTTCGGCACGAGAACCGTACCCTTTCCCGACGAGAAGTCGCCGTCGGGACAAGGGGGGACGAGGACAAAAGGGGAGGGAACGTATGTGCGAGTCTCGAATGGCTCCTCTAATGATACCGGAGCACCTCGATCGGCTTAAGGAGGATTTCCACTACTGGGCCACGACACGACAGCTCTCCCGGGCTCCATTCTAAGCGCGCGCGGGGCTTAATCCTCCTGCTGATTTCGCCGAAGCTCCCGTTCAAGCGGGGCCGCCCATCGTTAAACGTCACTAGTATTTTACTGTAGTCTAACGGGGAAAATAAACAGCCGCGCCAATGGAGGCAATTAGCAGCGCTCTCGAGAAATTTCTTCGTAGAAATACACTCCGATTCGGATGAAATACGATAAGAGAGCATTATAGTGCTTGACATTTTTATTCACTCGACGTTTCGCTGGAGATCTCTTATGTGGATTTATAAATTAATCGGAAAAGCAGTTTTTAGAAGCCGGAGGGATGTAATTGCATGATGCAACAACTCGGAATATAATCGCTTCATAAAAAAAAAACCAGAATTTCAAGGTGCATTAATTTACTTGTTCTGCTCTATACATCCATTTAGAAAAAATTATGAAAAATTATGTGACTACGGTTGTCAGGTAGAATTTATAGATAAATTTAACAAATAAAATGTTGACGTAAATACATATAGCGCTATTAGCTTTTGTTATAACGATAAATCCCCAACAAGATATACATAAATCATTGCTGGTGCAGTCAGAGCTTACGTGGGATATTTCCAATATCACTGACGAGGCATTTCGGAAACTATAAACCGAGCTTCACGCACGTACACGCCTCGCAATGTAGCCGATATCGCACGCAGGTGCATTCGGGGTGAGATGCGTGCGTTGCCGATGCAATTGCCGAGAGGTACTCAGCGCCAGTTTCCGATAACCGAGATGGCTCCGCATTGCTGCTGCTGCTACTGCTGTTATTGTTGTCGCGGCAAGCTCTCCTCCCTTCGGTATTTACCTTCCACTTTCGAAGGACCGATTGTCGATTGGAGCCTCGTTATATCGTTCGAGAACATCGCCGAAAGGCGCCTTCCGCGTGCAGAGGACGGATAATGCTTACGGTACATTTTATTTTATTACGGTATATTATAAATTACTTCTTGATATATTGATATTCTATATTCAACTCCTCTTTTTTCGCACATTAATCGACAAAGGGAGCAAACTAATGCAACGATTAAACCGAAGATAACGTGAATATGCTTCATTATCGAGAATCATTGCAAAATTATCGATATTCTAAGCAAAGCAAGAATTTATCTAATCTAATTTGGGATAAAAGGAACACCGTTAGAATACAATCGTGGCGGAGCATATAAAACATTCAAAGGCCATTCGCGATCGCACTATAAAGACACTATCGGCGGCTTCATATTGTTGCGTCGCATCTGTTTAAATTTACGCCGCCACGCCGCGCAATGCGATATCGCAATTAAAGTAACATGCTCGCTAACTAGTCGTTACTTCGCTCATTATCGAACGTGTAACCGAGATACCGCCGTCTGCCGAAGGTGTTTCGTGACCCCGTTTTAATGCGCCTCTTATCCGCGTTAACTGTTCGATCATCGCCTAAGTGAGAGGTTCTTTTCGCTCGTATTTCGAGATCGCCACGCGGGTGTTAGATTAACAACGGCAGCCATTTAGATGATGTAACGTCACCGGCACAATATTGTCGGCTGTGGGACCGATATTACCCAGATATTCGGAGAACGCGATTATTGGGATGAAAGGATAATTGTCCATTAAGCTCGTAGGGCAATACAGAAAAGATCGTTGGCGATTAAGTAGGAATTAAATGATTCGGATATTATACAGAAAATTGTGAAAAATTTGAAAGTAAACGGTTCCATAAAATCACGACAAAGTAAGTTTTTGCCAAACGCGTTGAATTTAAAATCATAAAATTACCATATCCAAGATCCAGAATTATACTCAATGATTCAAGATCTAATATCTAAAATTTTATATATTGTAATTAACTCGATCATTTCAATTATAAAATATCGATTAAAAAAATTAAATTCTCTGTCTGTCCAATCTTAATTGATATATAGAAATACATTTCTACATGTTATTTACGGACAGATAGACACAATGAGATAAACGACGTAGTATAAAATAAAAAATAAGGGAAGTTTGCTCGGCTGTTTGTCAGACCGATTCTGCTCGGCTGTTTGATTCAATTAAACAGAATTTCGCACTCCATTTTCGCTCATCAGAAGTGAAGCGATTCGTCGAATCAATCTCCTCCTAAGTGAACGATGCATACCCGAGAATCCACCATGTCCACGGGGCACCGCACCGATTTTGCAGACGTGAGTTAGACGCGCAGATCGCGAAAATAGATGAGGGACCGGTATCGACGTGTAACACACACGGTGGCAAAAACGTTCGGAAAACCGGCCGGTCATCCGCGGCGGCGGCGCGGCGCGGGGCACGGCGGGAAGTAAAATTAGCGCGAATCGCCCGCGGGCGGTATATCTACCTACATGAGGACGGGCCATCTACGTTGAAGAGTCTTGTTAGCTGCACGCACGACTGCGCGTACGTGTAACTCCACGTGAAACCCAATACACCGAAGTCAAGCCGACGAGCCGGGTGGCTGACTGGGTCGGGCGACGGTCGGGGAGAGGGGCAAAAGAATATGCCCGGGCTTAGGATCGAGTGGATCGACGCGTGACCACACGTGTGATCTGGGTCAGTTTTTGGGGGCCGGATATGCTCGAGCATGGACAGGACCAGCGATAATGGAGGAGGGAGAAGGGGGACGTCTAAAACTGATCCGAAAGTTTTCTCATGCCGTAGAAATAGCAGCCAATCTGGTATAAATTAATTTTAATCAAATTTGGCAGTAGACATTAAACGGAAAATTCAACAATAAACTAAATCCAGATTTGTAAGCAAAGTACCAAAAACTTAAAAAATTGCACAAGAATATTGATTTAAAAATAAAGATGTTGATCTTCTCCCATTTATATCTACGAAATCTGTTATATACATATAATTATTAAATATCTCAAATAGTCAAATGGTCAAATAAATTTAAGTAATAATTATTATATTATCTTTTAAATGCTCGCAAACCCTTTTCTTTTCTATAATTCCTCTTTTCTACACAAGTAAGATTTGAATCGTATTAAAAAGGCTAAATTAAAAAATAAAAATAAAAAAGAATAAATCTGTGTAAGTATAAAGTACATTTACAATAAAACTCCAAGATCATGCAACATTGATCATGTAACGTTTAAATTAATAATGTACCTACACGAAATAATACCTACGCGAAGTTATGAATCGCAGCAGCAGTCTATTGCATCGCGCGAGCAACACTCGATTTTTGCACGTCAACAGATTATGCGATCCTATCGAAGGTTTGATCGCAAATGTCAGAAGGCCAAGACGCCTGTTAATAATGTAAAAAACGTTAAGCTGTCCGGGGGGAACGCGGATGTCAAGAGGTCGAACGGATCCAGCAGGGAAGTCGGGACGAGTCCTTCGGAGGAGTCCAAGTCATTCAAATGACTCACGACGATTTCCTGCGCGAAGTCAGGATTTAGCGATTCAGCTTAGGATCTACTGGCTGGATCTAAAGCCATTCTCAAGCGCAACATCGAATGTATTAAAATTTCTAAAATTTTTCCAAAAACACGCCAGAAGACTCATTTAAATGTCAATAAATAATTCTCACGCAATTGCATATTGAAATCTTCGACAAGAATCTTATTGATATAATGTTCTCCTACTATTTTATTGATCTAATAAGTTTAAAGATACTTTGTTTATCTATAGAGTTGTAGTTGTCTACTTAATAGAATATTACAATTCACATATAAATATCCAATTAAATATTAATTAATCCCGGATTCTATAGTTGCTCTCCTAATGCATTAGAGATTCGTTCCCAGATATCTCGAATATTTTGACGGACTCCTGTAAAGCTCGTGAGCACAGCGCTTGTGAAAAACCTTTAATGGATAAAAATGTTTCTGCCCGTTTCACCGTTCGAAATACATTCATACGCGTTGTCAGATGAAAGGGATGTCGCGAATCATTCGTTATTCGACATACGTCGCGTTCTCGCATCCTCCCACGTTTCTATTAATATCCGCGCGCGCGTATGTGCACGAACACCCTCGTGCATTTTTGCCGTTTACAAATATCGTAAACACTCGAAGAAGCTTACTCGAAAGTCGCACATGCAACTTACATTTACTCTTGCGATTTTCTTAAAAAAAAAAAAAAAGGAGTAAAAATATCAGAAAAATAAAAAAATCGCACATTTAAATGTCAATTTTACGCAAATTAATTATGATTCGTAAAGCGATATAAAACTTATTGATCGCAAAATTCCGTAATGAAGAGAATAGACTGCATTGAGTATAATATAGCCATCATGCAATTACGTACATAATTTATAACGCAACAAAAGACCTTATTGCAAATAATTTATTATAATATTAAATAATTAATGTGATAAAAATGTGCATGCGCGTCGTAATTTCACTATGTGGGACAAACATGTGTTGCATTAAGTGTTTCGGAGAAGTGAGGTAAAGAACTGTGAAGCAAAATACCCTCGCGTGAGAGAAGTTTCGGATTCGTATATCAATTACGAAGAATTAATTGCCAGTCTCGAAACAGCATGTTATGTTGGCCAGTTTAAAATGTTGCATTAGCCGACACAGGGGGATAAATTCTCTGTTACATTATGTCTTTATCATGATAATATCGTATAATTTACGTGAATTTCAAAAATTATATTTTTATAATCGCGTAATGTATATTTCGTAGTATCTGACTTTTATTGGTGCATATATATTTCGTCGTAATTAATAATAAATTGTTATTGTAAATAATTCTGTAATATTTTTTAAAGCTTATCCGAAAAATTTAACATTTAATATTTTTTGAAAAAATCTAATAATATAAATTTAATATGTTTGTGTGTGTGTGTGTGTATGTGTGTGATAGAAAAATGATATTGAATATTTCATATTATTCGATTATTAATCTCAATCATTGTACTTACATACCTACTAGGATTAACTTTTATAAAAATACTTTGCAAATATTCTCTAATATTCTTTTAAGAATATGAAAAGATTTATGAGAATCGTGCATTCTCTGAGAAATACTGAAAAGAAAATAACACCCCCACCTATAACTCGGCGCACAATCAAGGACCAATACATCACTTTAATGTATCATCCCACTACGAACGTACGAAAGGGTTAAGACCCTCAATAATTAACCACGCTGAAGTGTTCCAGTCTCACGCCGCTGGATTATTCATCTCTACGATTGAATTATTAAAAATCGTCCCAGTCGTTGGGCGCGCAAGTCATTGCCGCATACGTTGCATCATCGTGCATTACTCACGCGTAATTCACGGGCATCATCGCCGCGAACTCTCGGGATCGACGAAGTCGCCGGCGTCTTATTAATATTAGGATCCATCGAATTAAGATTCCTCCGTGCTGGAGGCAGTCACGCATAGATCATCCGATTGCGCTCGACAACAACGAAGCGGGACCGGCACCGAGACCGAAGTCTTATATTCTATTAGGTGCTTCTCGTCTCGACACGAGACTCGTGGCTGATTAGCGAGCAAGAAAGGAGCTGCTGTGAATCGATAATGATCGACGGTAGCATTTAATGACTTACCGTACGACACCGTCAGTCCATTATATTTCCGCGTTGATTATGCGAGACGACGGAAACTTTAATTGAAAATATAATAATAAATTTACATATTACATCTTGGTACAAAAGGCGATAATTAAAATTCATTAGTTCGACGGAATTAAAAGCTGCGGAGAGACAACGGTTCATAAAACGACATTTGCAACGCTTTATACACGAATAATAACCAAAAACAAAATGTAAAAAATACATAGTATATCCATCTAAATTGTACAACTCTATTACAATGAATTGTAAAATAATAAAATTTTATTAATATAAATAACGAGAGAGAGAGAGAGAGAGAGAGAGAGATGCAAACATATGCGGTTAAATATTCACATCGCTTTTATCGGAGATAAAATAAAACATCATGCATATATGTATAAGCAATTTTTATTTCCGGTTTAATTCATTTTTTGTGATTGTAATATCAAATTGCAATTGCTAGAATATAGATGCAAATACTAATTTGAATAAAACTGTATAAAAATATATATTTGATATCACAGGTTAAATTGCAATAAAATATAATTTTCATTATCCTTCATACTAATTATTTGCTAATGAATTGCCAACGCGAGCGAATACCAGAAAAAGCGCGTCACCGACCTTGCTTCCATTATACGGCTTGCAATAAAGCTCAGATTCAATCTGCCAGTTAATACTACAGAGGCAAAGCTATAAAAAAAATGTTTGTCATTTTCCAAGGAATTCATGACGCTGTTTTAATTTTAGAAATATGCGATATTTCGTCATAAAGCAGCCGAAATGTGTTACGTACAATTTGTCGAAGGTAATTAAGTCCGTGCCGCGCGCACGTCGTGTCGCACAAAGGCGTGTGTCATGTGCCTCGCGCCACGAATCTCTCATCTTTCGAATTATTTCCATTCGTTAGCCATTGCCTAGACATTCTAGGAATCGCTTCAATAATCATACAGTACGGTATATTATTTTATCTGTGTTGCACACATACAGAACTTTTTTAATGCAAAACATTATTAAATAATGCGGAAAAGTTTAAAAATATTTAAAAATATTTAAAAATATTTAAAAATATTGTAATTATATTGCAAAGTATCGAGAATATAAAATTTTAAATTCATAAACATTTAAAGAATATATAAAATATAAAAAAAAAGAAATCTACAAAGGAGTCTATAAGATGTAGCTATAGACTTTTCTAACTTACGAAGATAATTAGAGAAACTTTAAATACTTTATCTCCGCACGATGAAAAAATCGAAACATCCAATAACAGTAGCGCAAAGAAGGAGGCAGACAGTTCACTATTATAACTTCACCGCGCCAACGGTGACGATTAAAGCATGCGGTAATCGGCACGATCGTTGCGATTAATCTCCTGCGGAGCGCAGATACGAGAAAGGCGCGGTACGATCGAGGGATCGCGAGCACCTTCCGTGCAATCCAGTAGCCGAGAGAGATACGACCGACCTTCCTGGGGTTTCGCCTCCTCTTTCCATCTTCGATTTCTCCACGCTCGTTCCGCGCATTACGGCTCGGATCGGGCCGCGCGTACCGAGTGACGTGAAATTATAATTCCGTAAAATTAACGTTGCATATGTTAATTATTAAGAACCGGTCCGTGGCTCGCGGCCACCTTCAAGGTTTCCCCGTTCCGTCAACGGAACATGTATACGTGCGTGCGTTCGCACGCGAGACGTGATGCACGATCCAGCGTGCATCCTTGTGCGTGGGGTGGCATACGGCTTCGCCTGACCCGCCGCCGATGGTGACGTTCGACGTCACCGTGAAATCCAGCAATTCCTCCTGAATAAGGATTCCGAGACAAAAGAATATAGACTAAAAGAATCTCTCGATTTCAGTTCTTTTCAAGCGGTTTCGTTTTCTCTAACCAGAGACGATTTATCGCGACTAAAACTGATTTCAAGTCTCAACCGAGCCCGCATTTCGTCACTCTATGCAGCGGCTCTCACGATAGAGAGTGTCGGGAAAAAGTTGAGTGATTTATCATGTGAGTGTTTTATCGCGACAAGAAGTCGTATAAAGAAGTCGATTGTTCCGGTTCCGGTGATATCGAGAGCTTTCTTACGCGCGAAGCTCCGCCGCCGTCGCGCGTGCAAAAATCAAGGAGGGAACGTGAGGAAGCGCCAGGGCAAGTTTATCGATCGTTGCATCGGCGCGGCGCGGCGGCGGGCGTTTTCACGTCTGTGCGAATCAAACTGACGCCCGGAATCGAGTGTGCAGCGTGGAATCACCTCGACGCCGGGGAGGAGAAGGGGGACGCATTAGGCCGCGGCTGTGTGCCGCGGGCAAACAAATCCGCAGGGTACACGGACGGCACCAGTATGTACAAAGCCGGTGTTGTCCGCCGTGTCAATAACGGCCGACGAGAGAAGAAAACACGCGCGTTTGGTCGGCAAACGCGCGCCGTTTTAAAGCGAGGGATCGCGATTTACGGCGCCGATCTCTTCGCGCGCGCGCGCGCTCTTTGCGAGAACAAAAGCCGGGGCTATTCCAGAGCGGAAAATCGCTTCGACATGCGCTCGCCGCCGAGCAATAGCACGAGGAAAATAGGAGTGCGTGGCCGACGGGAAGTCGAGCGTTTGCCGAGGAAATCGGCGTTTCGCGTTGAATCTATTAAGACTCCCCACGAGGCCTCTCGAACGAGCTTCGACACTTAACTCTCCGGCTCGACAACGGCGCCCTGTTACAATGCGTCCGGTATGCGTCCGGCGTATAGAGACGCGCACATTACAATATCAAAACCGGAAAAAATCCGCTGTTGAGTGGCGAAGAATGTACTCAGACCTCTTCCAGAAGAGATGAGAAATTCTTCACGATTTACACGTCACGAGTGTTGTGGAATGTTCGCGGCACGCGATTCTTGGCAGGATTAAGATATTTAAGCTATGAAAAAAATCTGATACTATAGATAAAAGTTCCTCTTATGAATAAATTTAAAAAATGGTTTTGTTAATAGCTTTTTACTTGCAATGTCAGTCTTTTGAAAAATATGTTCTTATTTACAATTTTTTTTTTCTTAGAAAATTTAGACCAACTCGGTCAGTTGCGATGTTTAATGGTCAAAATTGAGACATTGTGGCACAAAATAGCCTCCTATCAACTTTTTTACAGAATTTACCAGCTGACAAACTTCTGTAGAAAGTACGCAGAAATTAAAGCAGAATTCAAAGGCATGGAACGAAGAAGTTGCACAACTTCGCATGAATAGTAATGGTACGACTTCAGCTTCGTAAGAAATTAATTACTGATGACAGCGATCACAGTCAGATACGCTCACACTTCGCTAATAGCTAATTAGTTAAGCTCTTCAGATAACGAGGGGAAGCATTGATTCCTGGAAGCGATAAAAATATAATGTGTCCGCGCGCTTCAGAAAAATACTCCAACTGATTTAATTCACCGAATTGAATTCGCAGAAATTCTTTTCGTGGAAAAATCAAATTTCATCTGCAACACGTTTCTTTCTTCGAATAAAATGGAAATGTTCGCCGAAAGAGAAAAACGCGACATAGAGAAGCCGACACAATGTGCGGCTCGTTGCGAAGTGCATTCCTCGAATGCTATGCGTCGTTCCCGTTTAAAGTATCGGAAATCTTTTAACGAGCGACTGACAATTATATTTTATTCGGAAAAAAGCTCTTCGGAGAAGATAAGCTGGAACGAAGGCCAGAAAGATTATAATTCCCAAAATGCACTATCTAAATTTTCAGAGAAAGCAAAATATTTAATTCCCATCGCAAGCGGTTTATAAAAATCTCGCGAAATTAAAATCTTCCGAATACAATATCGGTGCAGTAAACGTAACGGATTATCGAGGGGCAGAATAGACAATGGTAAAGGCGCGCAACGGAGAGAGAATAGCAGACTCGAAAAATAAGACCGGTGGTTCCTCGATGAACGACGCGAGATCGAAATCGAAGGGAGTCACGATAAGACCCGCGCGCTTCCGTCGTTGCGTTGCGGCGGACAGGAACAAACGGTATATACGTGAGCTTACCGATATATACGTGCCTCGCGGTTCGTTAAACGTGGCTGCCACCGACCGAAACAATGGCTTGTACACGATACGTGTGCCGTGTGTTCGATCCGAACGAAGGGGGACCCTCATGCGAGAGCGGCATAGCAAGCGTAGGGACGGGTCGAGACGTCGACGTCGACGTCATCGTCGTCGTCGTCGTCGTCGTCGTCGTCGTCGTCTTACGCCGTCGACGCCGCTGCATATGTATAATAACTTCCGGTCGCGGTTAATTGTTTCCTGCCGACGAAATAATTAAATCTGTCCGCGGGACGATCGTTCTCTCGACGTAGACGCGCGCGATCTCAACGTTGCGTGATGTCAACAGCGGAGAAACGCGATTTCCCGTCGTCGTGGAATAACCAGAACGGGGAGGTCGCTCGTACGGCTTTTATTGTTACGGCAAACTCGAAACGAGTCAATACACGTTAACGATTCTTTCAGCGAACGAAACACAAGTATAAAGCAGAAATATGAGATCTAACTTTTTCTTATTAGAGAAATGTAGAAATGTTGACCGTACAAACTTGGAATGATTTGATAATAAAAAATTACTTAACGTCTACATAAACATCTTTATAAATGTGCGTGCTAAGGGATAAATTTTACGTCTGACGTGAAATTAGCAACACGTAATAAACACGGGAGAAGAGCGTGGAATGTGAGGAGCGGGGTGAGCGGGGAGTATCGGAAAGGCGTTGGCCTTTCAGGAAATCACCCAGGCAGGAGACATCTGCGCTGGTCCGGAAGGATCGATTCACTGTTAGCCGCAGGATTCGATGTAATTGCGCGACTGAATGCGCGCCGGGTTGAGAAGTCAAACGCGCGCGCGCTCGCGCGTAAACGTTTAAACGGCGATTACGCGTATACTTTGTCGAGGAAGATCGACAAGCTCGGCCCGCAGCCACGACCGGTGTGGCGAACATCGTTTAACGACCGTAAATTTCCACCTCTCCTCCCGTCTTTGTGGACTCCTCCAAGTCTACACGCGCCGTCGAGTACGCCGTCACGTACACGGAGACACCGACGCGGGATAATACGTCGGGAGGCGCGAGCGGCGTGAAACCTACGCGTAGATTATGATCGCACGGATGCGCAATCGTGTGCGTAATTGGTTCGTTGATTAAACGGCGAAACAACGAGACTCCAAATATCGATGGAACTTTCGGCTGCTCAGAAATCGCGAAAAATTATTGCGCAGGACAAGAATGCCACAGATTTTAGAAAATAATCACGCAAGAATTCAAAACCAATGTCAGAAAAAAAATTATTAATATAAAAATATAAAAATTGAAAATTCAGCTCCTATACTACCCTTTTAGCGTTAAAATGTGCCAATCTGATATTGAGTTTTATTTGTTTTGTGCGACGATTAATGTAATGTAGATCTTCTAGCTAGAATGTTTGCAATCTTATCGTACAGAAATTGAAGAATCGCGATTGTCCTCTCGGAAAGGCGCGAAATTGCTAGTCGTCACGGTCGCCTGCATCCATCGATGCAACATCGGCGCCGCACTAACTGGGTGCAATGTACGATGCAAATCTCGGCGTAAAGGGGCGCACACATAATCAGTATTACAGACCATATAAACGAGAATTCAAAATAGTGATAGTAATTACTAATTATACGTAAAGATCCCTTTATCGTCAGTAATAAGTAAGCATCCGATACTTACAAAAAAAAATTTAATCGTAGGACTAGAAATGTATACTACGTAATGTATGTAGCAATCGCACGTGTATGTGTGTGTATGTGAAAAGATCTTAAAAAGACAAAGAGATATGCAACAAATCCTAAGCGATAGCCTGGCGCGCTTGCTCGATATCTCGCGATCCAGGTACAACGACCGGGAATGTACGACTACCACGCAAGTACAAGCCGTGAGCGGCGTTCGGCTTGTTTGTGCAATTGCGCGTGTACACGCACATGCGTAAGCGATGGGAGGAGACGCGTGATGTTCCTCGTGTAACGCTAATGCACGAAAACGATCGCTAGAATCGCACAGCACACTAAAGTTAGAGTCTCAACGTGACGCGCGATTTGCTTCGCTGTGCTCGCCGAGCGAATAGCAAGGGATACCTTACGTGTTGTTGCATTAGAAAACGCATTTAAAATCTCTGCTTGATCTTGTATTGATATTTCCGAGGCAATTCTATTTTTCCAATGCTTATTTTTCGAGAGGCGTTCCTACTTTTCCAATGATTATTCAATTTTACTAAAGAATCTCTAGAGTTTGAAGAACGGTAAAGTTGGCGAATTTCTTATTGAATTGTTTATCGTCTATTAAATTAATTACATTTTAATTGATGTGTTTCCGTGACCGATGCGATGCACTTTCACGGATTTCCTTTCATACGCTGCACTTTACTGCGATGCGTGGGTGCTCGATGATATTTACTGCTAAGTAGTCGATGCAATCTTGCCGGGTGGCAAAAAGATCCACACTGGCTATACGTATCGGATTACCGGGTAAATCTCCGAGGGATTTCATTCCGGTTATTATGTCGCGTGGAAGAGGGATCGCGTTTGAATCCATCGGTTCTCAAATGACTCGATTTTGTATCGTTCAGCCTTATGAAATCTTTAGATCATCGGAACCTTAAGTCAGGCAATCTAAGGTAACTCGTTGAAATTACGTAAGTAGAGAAAGAGAGAAAAAGAAAAAGAAAAAGAGAGAGAGAGAGAGAGAGGAGAGAGAGAGATGGGGCAATGTAAAAAAAATATATCCTTAAAGAACTTTTGATATAAGAAATCTCAAACTTCTAGACTTTTAAATGTACGAAACTTTGAAATTGTAATAGATTTCAGTCATTATTTAACTTCCAAGACTTTTGTATATTGGATATTTTATATATTCAAAATAAATCAATAAGAAAACCTATATTTGTGTGCGTGTTTTCCAATCTCGGGAGATTATTTATAACCACGGATGCGTAACTTCCCGCGACTCATGCTTAATGCAAATTCGCGTAACAGCAACAACAGTTTGGTTGAATATATTAATTCTATCATGCCCGGGTAGATCTGTGAAATAATAATCACGATAACGTGAAAGCTACGGGAGATTATGATGAATTTCGCGTTTCTCTCTAACATAAATGGCCTTTATGCGATTTTTCATGGAACCGGAGCGCTTTCAGAGTCCGCGAAGCTCTTTGACCTTGTATAATTGCAACGAGGCCGCGGCTTCTTCTCTATCCCTCTTCCTCTTCATTTCTTTCCCAATGCCTCGCGCGTAATACGCGCTTCGTTCTAGCGCGAGGTTTTATTAAACGAGAGAGAAACAGCCGCTCGGCCGTCGTAAATTTCGAAAAGCGGCGAATATGTAGACGGTATGAACGGCAAGCAGAAACTCGATACGCGCTCTTCGTAATTTTTATAAGCCGTTCTCGCGACAAAAAATTCTTTCTTTTTTTTGAGACCATTTTCCGCGCATTCCGTTCATGTGCGGCTCTATTAAAATTGTCGTCCAACCACTATAAAGCTGCGCAAACACATTCGCTATGCGTAAATAAATAATAATGGCGCGCCGCTCATGCAGGGCGTGCACCTACTGGTGTTAGTGAGCTGTGCCCTAATTGCTCGTACATTAGAGAATCTGTTTTTGCAAAACAAATTACTTCCCGTGTATGTGACGAGATCGTGTTTATTGCGAAATCTCATACATAAAGTACGCGTCTATTTATGAGCGCTGTTTATGTATATTTATGAGCTCTTCTTTGAAGATTGATCATATTATGTGTTGTCATAATTTTTTTAACAAATATAATAACCGTCGCAGTATTATATAACTTCCTCTTTTTACATCATACATTTTTCGTAAGCACAAAGTCGTTTGAAAATGAGAACTTTGCATTAGCTAAAGCTTATCAGTGAGCTTATCAAATTGGAGAATTAAATTTGGAAGTTTGGAGACTTTGTAGTTCTTCGGTACGTGATACTATTATCAATATACAATTCGTAACGGCATCGGTATTCACGTCACACGTGTTCGGACCACACATTTAGCTCTAAGTGCGTCTGACGCCAAGTGTCGCCTAATACAAAGATCGCGTTCAACGTCAATGTGCCACCAGAATCAGATAGTCCCATTTAGCGTTAAACGCGTGGCGCGAATACGGGCTCCAAGTGCTCTCTTTCTCTCTCTCTCTCTTTCTCTCTCGCCGTGGCGTTGTAACACACGTTACAGTATACGATAAATTACGAAGAAGGGCAACGTGCGCCGTACCAGGAGGGTCAAGATCGCTCTGGACGAGAGAGAGCCTCGGAATGCCAACGATCTCGCGAACACGCGGCGGGTCTGTTTGCGCGTTTCGCGCATTCGCCCACGTTGCAGTTCGAAGGAATAATTATAGGTCTTGGCAGAAAAGGGACAGAAAAAATTAAGAAAGAAGGGGAGAGAGAGGGAGACGAAGAATGAGAGATAAAACGAGATGGAGCATTTGGCAGTGGTAACGGTGGCCGATGTATCGCCGGAGCCCACTGAAAAATAAACGGGAACACCCTGCTCGCGCGTTCCCGCGCCTCCGGTGCATCGACGACGGAGGACCAGCGCACGTGCAACGTATCTTCCTATCTGATACGTCCGTCTCCGCGACGGGTCCCAAACGTCCCTCGCGGCTCTCTCAGGACCGCCGCGGTAATTCTTTTCTGCGGTAATTACGCGGTTGATAAAATGACAGCATTCCGGTCGACGGCCAAACGATCCCATAAGGTCCACGTCTCAATCGCGGTCTTAATCGACCGAGAGAACGAGGGCTGAGTAACGTTTCCTTTTTGCGAAAGCGTAGACGTATATAAATTGGCTATAAGGGGAAGATAAGTTAGCTATTACCTGAAGCCGCGAGAAAAGAGGAGAAGCAGAACAAAATTTTATTAACAATGCTAGACTTTTGAATTGAAAAAAATAAAGAAATATAAAATTAGAAATGCAGAATGCTGATGTAAAGAAAAAATTGTTTTAAATTATTTAACTTTTGAAAAAGGATAGTTTAAATTAAAATTGCCACTCTAAACCCTAGTTGGAGTAAACTCTTAAACTAAAGACACATAGTATTCACAATTATTGGATCAAATTATTTTTAATCTAAGCGCAGAATAAAAATAATCGTGGCGCGAGCACGAAGCTGCGTTTGCACGCCGCTCTCGTCACACGCATCGTTGACCGATGGCAGGGTTCGATCCATTAATCTGTCCATTTAATGACCGGTCGAAATAATGTGATTAATAACGGGACCACACCCCGCGTCATAAAGTACGCCGCTAACGAGTGCTTAATAACATTCGTTGACAAACGTTAGTCCAGATAATTGTGAGTCCGTGCGCGAGATTGGGCGTCGTGGGATTCCGCTATGACTCCTTGTTACTTCCGAGATTTATGGCGATCATCCTCCGCGTTAATAAAGCCGCGCGTATGAGATTAATGTTCGTTACGACGCGTTGGGAAATTGTTAAAACGATCAACTTTTAATGAGTAACGCAACATTGCTCTTGTACGTCGCTTATTCCTCGGCCATTGACCTCACGGTCTCTTATTTCAATTATCTATCAACGAATGATTTGACCGTTGTACACATGATTTGACTTATGTACACATGATATAAAATGAATGAAGATTTTATATGTACGCATAACTGCGTTACTACTTTAATAACGCGCTACTTTCTTATAAATAGGGAAGAATATTTTCGCGTATAAACGCAACACATTGAAAAAGCTTAATTAAACCAAAGGATTCAAGTTTTACATTTAATTTTTACTTTGGCAAACGTTTCAGACGCATGAAAAAAAAAAAGAGTTCAATAACTGAATTTATCGAGTCAACTAAATTTCGCGATATATTGGTATCAGAGGCGATACTCTCGCGCGTTCCGCGGGTGTTTTTGTCAGTTTCAAACAACGGAAATGTTCCCTCGCACCGTGACGCGTGTTATCGACAAGGTATCAAGCACTGTATCCCCACGAGCGACGTCGTCGTATCGCAGAGATTGCAGCGATATGTTGCACACATGTAGCACACGGCGCCTGTTATTACAGGGAACAGCGTCGAAACAGAACCATCAATTAGGCGTTTGAAGCGAGACGAAGCCGTTTCCGCGCGCGCGGCGCGGCGAGAGTCGCAAATTAATTCCTGCCAATTCTCAGAACGGATAAAGCTTCCTCTAGCGAGAAACACTGAAGAGCCATACGCCGCCGTGATTAATTTAACACGTTGACCGACAGTGACGAGTGTAACTAACGTGGTAAAGTTCACCCTGCGAGCGGGGCTAGGTCCGCGCGCTTTTAATTTACGCCGGTCACATCAAAGAGTCTCGCTTTTGCGGGTAACGCGTTTAAAATGAAATAAATTCCTGTATTGTTATTTTTTACCTTTGTATTTTTTTGTGTACGTCCCTCAGGCGTGCCGATACCCGGCGAAGATTAAAAGTTCGACATGTATATACATCGTAGATTTGCATCGTAGATTTGCAATTACGAAACAAGCGAGGTATGCTTTTGTGAACCTGTGCAAGTTATTGATTAATGCGACACGAAAGCATGCGAAATTTCGCACGTCCTTCTCTGAATATTACCATAGAAATGTCATTTTAGCGCGTCATCCTCGCGTTGTTAATACACCCGGCGGCTCGAAATAGACTCGTGCACATAACGCCGGAAATCGCCGGTTCTCCTAGTCAAGTTGCGGTATGTCACGTGCGGAACGGTTTATAGGCACGTCGTAATGCGTGATTCCATAGGGGAACGTATAATAGTAATGCGTCGTGATTTTGCAACTGCTAAAATAGCGATAACAACCGCATCCGTTCGGGATACGCGCGAAGATATCCCTCGCCGGATGAGCTATAAATGGAATTAATGGAATGCAGTAAACGCTAATAAAAACATGTCTCTGTCGTGGTAAATATTCCACGTCGAAGTCAATCTCGATTCAATTTTATGGCATCCCAACGAGAATAAATAGCGATAATGATTTAAGCTACGTAAGGTGAATTGAGTAATTCGCAAGATATGAATATAAATTAAAATATGCGATGTCACTTGATTTTACATATAAAAATAATGCAATATAATCCATGTCTATTTCACTGCAGGGAAGCATCGCGAAGCATCGGAAACAGAAATCGTGACACGTGCGATACCGTATACTTCAATGACCTGTATTGACGCGTCCACTTAAGATACATGAAACGTAACTGATTATGCTTGTGAAACCGTATGAATGTGAATTAAATTTAACGAACATGTTTGCGTCGAATCGATTTACGATATCGATAATATTGTTGACGCTGCAAGCCTCAAATGTGTTTCAAATAAAACGTGGTTAGATACAGGTTGTAAGATACGGGTCTCTGTTTTTTACATATTTTAATATATAGATTTAAATGTTGAAACTACCTTTAAAAGCTAAACCTTGAGGCTTTATGTTAATTCCTTGCGTGGCGATCGGCCGTGATGTTGAAACGTAATCGATACGATCGCGAATCCGAGAAACTGTATTGCAATTTATATCGAGATTAAGCGACACAGTGACCCTGTTGCGGCCGATCTCATGAATGATTTCTCGATTTCGTCGAGCGGTATCTAAATGCATGCAACTCGCTCGGCCTTCCCCGGCATCGGTCCTACCGACATGCGGTTGTGCACTTCGCGCATTCGAACGCATAAAACAGGGGTAGCGGGGTAGCAATCGCGGAAACCCTTATCAATAACGAGAATTATATCTCCGACAAGCTATGCGAAATGCTAGGCTATATATCAGGAGACTTCGTATCGCGGGTCTTACACGGTCTTTTTCTTTCGAACTAAAACTTTGAGCACTTATCACGATCACGACTTTTCCCAGCAACTTTACGTGTCAGGTTGTCCGACCGCGGCAACAAAGTCGGCGACGCCATCGCGTCGGTCGTCGCCCGACGGGCCCGTCGGGTCGTCGTAAAGCCCGTCGGGGCAGATAAGAGCGTGTAACCCATTTTTTTTCGAAATTATCTTATGACGCCGGCGTCCCCGAACCGCCCGGCGATGCGGCACAATAGCCGCGTTGTACAGCGCCGACCGGCTGCACCGAGGGACGGGAGGGAAATTTGTAAACGTTACGCGAGGTTTACACACGTTACGATTTACACTTGTCGCCGCTGTCGCGAGGACTAGGTGAGAGAACGCGTTATCGCTCCACGCTCGGGCGCAACGTCGCCGGTGCACGTGCGCGACACGATTATGCAACACGCTCGACTCGCCACGATTACGCTGTTAAATGACATTCTATGCTAATTAGATCTGGTCGGCGCTGTGGCCGTGATTATGTTTACAGAATGCGACGGCAATTGTTAGAATGATTCATTCACGTGACTAGCGTTGCTGTTTGATAAATGGAATAGCTTTCAGAATGGGATAATCAAATTCCGAACTTTAAGCGCTTTACATTAGAGATGCCTTGGAAAATATTTTTTAAATGTGTTATTAAAATAATAATTTTTTGTAACATTTAGAAATAAATAAAATACATTTATACATATATACTATTGAACCCTATATTAGTAGTATGTTTACGTTATCCCAAAAGAATACAGTCAAATAAAATAAAGCTTATATACCATCACGCTATAAATCATTGCCTAATTGCGATATTAATTTCAGGAGGAAATCAACTCGATTAACTTATTGATATTCTAATACTGTGTACGTTGTTAACTTAATTTGTTGAAATTGTTATGAATCTATAGTATAACGATGTTGTTAGAAATGCAAAGAGAAAAAAGTCACTGAAAAGTGGCACTTAATTTACGAGACCATTAATAATAATTTCCGAATTAAATTAAAATTACTCTACTACCATTCGCCTTAAATTCGATCGGGCCATTGGAGACGCTGGGACGGACGGGGAAACGTGAGAGAGTATTAAAGTTAAAACGGGGCCTCTCCCCGTCGATCGCGCGCGCTGTAAATTACAGGCTTTGCGGTAAAAGTTCGTGACGAGTTTGAGGAGGCTATGTAAATCCGCTATAAATAACAGCGGCAAAAAGCGAGAACCGGCGCGACGGCGGCCTCCGTCAATATCCGCCAGTTGATGGGAGTCTTGTCGTCGCCGGTGCGATTAGCCCGACGCGAGAGGAGGATCCGCTCGCGTTTCCAGCCGACGAGCGTCGAAAGAAAGGGCGACGTTGCCCTTGCCTCGCCGGCTCGCGCCTGCTGTTCGTGATTCCGCGCCTAAGTAAACCCGTTAACGCTTACTCTCCGCGGGCGAGCGAGCGAGCGCGCGAGCGAGTGGTGTGCGTTAACGCAGCGGTGTAAACGCCATTGCTCGTAGTGTTAAATTGATGCTCTTGACCCGTTGATAATGCACGGACATCTCTAAACTCGTTTACGCGCTCTAGCCAGCTCTCTGGCAGTCTCTTGAGTAATTTAGTGCTCTCGCTTCTCCGGGAGTGACGTGAGCGTGCGTTTATTTGAACGGCATCCCCGCGCGTTGCAACTCGTCGATGCAATTCGCTTTCTTGCCCCTCAAGTTTAAATCGCGCTCTTCATCGCGCTGAGTTTGAGTGCTTCGGTGCGGGAGTTCTGCGTACACGTCCGTCGGATTAACGCGTGAAGCGAAACAGATACCGAGTTTACGAGGAATTGCACCCTTTCATTTTAACAATACAAATATAAATTATAAATGTATGTCGTATACAAATTTTTTTAAAATGTATTTAAGGCAATCATCACGTCCTCCGTTTCGGATGTTTGTTTCTCCAGCTCGTCGTTGCCAAAACTGCAAAGTATAGAAAAACCGAGGGGCAACTTTCAATCCACAGAGGATACACGTGCGCGTGATGCGTATTCCGTCAGCGTCGTCGTGCGCAACGCGACGATCTCGACAGCCGCATGCCGAATGAGCCCTCGACCCTTTGCGCGACAATAGGCATTCTGCGGCGAGAAGGACCGCGATCGACGCCGACAAAGCGCGGACGGGGGAGGAGAGAAGCCGACGAGAGCCGTTCGGGATCTGAATTGATAGCGAACTGGGAGAGAGAGAGCACCGCGCGGATGTGCATCGCGGCATTAAACATGCAGTCGGACGGCGATGCAACCCGACGCGATTCGTCGGCCGCGTTAGATGGAATTTCCGAGTGGCTGGTGGCTGCCGCCCTCCCGAGATTCGTTTGACGCGCGCCACCAGAAATTCCTGGTAACGGGAAACTCGGCAAAATTTCAAGTTCTTCAAACGAAATTAATTTAATTCGAATCGGTTCAACAGCGAGCTTCGTCGTGCAGGTCCGCGGTGGTTTTCAATCGATACTAGAAGTATTGTGCGCGAAACGGGTCCGTTTCCTCTCTAATGGAATTTCAACACGCGTTTCTGTTTCACTACTTGATACAGTTAGCGTTTTTCCGAATTTATCTTCGATTAATACGGAGTGACAGAGAACATTTTACAATTATTGGGAGAAAGAAAGTATTAAAGAGTATTATATTATTATATAAGAATAATATATGTATATACCTAAGATATATTTTATTTTAGCTAGCCACACTTATTTTCGAGTCCTTCTCCGATTCGTAAGACCGCTCTACTTTGTCGCATTGTTATTTTCATTGTGATTAATATTTTTAAGTTTATAATGTAGAAATTGGAAATACAGAGTCTGAATAAGATGTTTATAAGATATATCAGGTCAAGAAAATGATTTGAGTTTAAACTAAACTTATTATAAGAGACTGTAGAAAATGGAGAAAAAGAATTATTATAAGTATTTGGATTTGTTAAAGAATTCTTTAAAAAACTTATAATTTCTTTAAACACAAATAATGTGGAAAACTAGAAAATCGAAAAACGTTCAGCGGTCTACTGGATCGGAATGTGGTGAGCTAAGGTTAATAAAACTGAAAAAAAAGAGTATGATTGATAAAGCCGCCTTATCAATCAAAATTTATTGAAATAACGACGGAAATTAAGAGGTTCAATGTGGTCCAGTCGGACGCTGAAAATTAAAATTTTCAGCCCTGGAAAGATTCGATATAATCGATCGCATCGGGTTCGACGCACTGTATGACACACGCAATTGTAGACAATGCGTACGTCTGTCGGAGTGCGTGGAATGGCGTGAATGAGCGTCAGCTTCGTCGTTGCAACTCGATGCTGCATTTAGCGCGATCGAACGATGACTGGTCGATGCAGGCACAATGCCGGTAATGGGGTGTGGGTCTTCTCGAGACGCGACAACGACCGCGATAATGACTCTCGCGCGCGCAAACAGACACACGGTAGAGCCTGTGACGCGTGCGTTATGCATAAATGCCGGATTTCTAAATTGCG
Source organism: Temnothorax nylanderi (assembly GCF_030848795.1). NCBI lineage: Eukaryota > Metazoa > Arthropoda > Insecta > Hymenoptera > Formicidae > Temnothorax > Temnothorax nylanderi. Next base: position 684,784 of record NW_027249151.1, on the reverse strand, counting down.
CGCAATTGCCGGAAACGCATGGCGCGGCGTATAATCGTGCGCTCCGCGCGAACTGTCAAACTCTTGTCAGTTTCGAGTTCTGCCGCCGATGGAAACGAGAGTCAATGACTCGCCTGTGGCAACACGCGTTGCAGGCGTATACGCATCGCCACGGCCGCAAATAGCCGCGAGAAACAGACGAGTCGCGCCGGGCATTTAACCGAAGCTTAGGAAATTATTGATCACCGGAAGCGCGGCCGCAGTCGGATAAATCTACGCGCCTGAAATGTTATTCGTGCCTCGAGTGAAATCCTATTATACATCTGCTCGATCGTTTCCCCCATCTCTTCCTATCTCGTCTTTCTATTGTTCGTAAAATTTCTCCACGATTCTGTCTAGCAGCTTTATTTATTTCATTAAAAAATGAAAAAGGTTTAAAATAACATTGTCTCGGACCATTCGTCATGAATTTTACGAAGACTTAAATGAGTTTATGAGTCAATATTTCTCAGCTGGTTGAAAGTAACGCAGCGTAATCAATTTTAGTGCCGTAATTTTCTAGTCCGCAAATAAGGTAATGCGTTTAGTCGGTACTACGTCTTACGAAGCGAAATATTATATGTATAATGTAACGAAATTGAGAACTGCGCTTGAACAGCGTCCATTCATAAGTGATTCGCGATTCGCGAACAAAGTCATTCCGCTCGAATTCTACAAGCGGTCTAGCAACGAGCGCCTAGAAGTGAAACGGAGTCGAATGGGGCTCGGTCTCGCGCAATTTTCCGGCCGTTACAGGGTCGACCGTATTTCAAACTCTCCGGTTTGCATCGCAACCACCTGTTCGGCACACGAGAAACACGAAGGATCGCGGGTGCAGCACGAATGCATCGCGGCACTCTTGGCCGCGGAGCAGGACGGGCATTACTCACCGCACTTCTTTCCGGTGATCCAACATGGGAATATAATAACGGAAGCAACACATTGCCATGAATTTTTCACTTGCGCTACGTTCTGTTACTTGATATTTAATAACGCGCGAGAGCTGCAACTCTAATTGTATATCCTTAATAATGCTATAATACATTACTGGAAGTTTTTTATCGGTTAAAGATACAACGCATAAAGTCATTAGCATTTCAAACATTATTAATTAATGGCATATAAGTAACACATTAATGATGAAAGATATAAATCGGTAAATTTATTTATCCGTATTTCCTTCAAAATTCGATCACGTCGTTTACATACACGTAAGTCACGAATACTATAATTCAAATAAGGATATTTGAAGACATTCTCATTTCCCGGAAAATCTGAATGTGGGACGTTGAGATTGAGATGAGAAAAATTATGCGGCATTATTGAGCGGTGGCAACGGCCGCGGTGCCATGTGACTGTCTTTAATGCGGCTGTCTTTAACAGGCCCGGATAACGACATGGAAATCGACTTACCGAGGCCTCGATAACGAATTCGTGAGAGGTCCGAAGCGACGTCTCGACGACATCCTCGAATCGACAAAGCACACCGCGATCCATGCGTGCGTGCGATCACATGGCGAAGAAATATGCACTTGACGAAAGTTACAAGCCGTCCGTTGCTTCAACGCGCGAATTTCGTTCGTGGGAGATTAATAATCCCTTTATGAGACGAGAAGGACAACCGTTGCAAAAGATAACCGTTACAAAAAACCAAAAAGGTTAAAAGATAATCGCGCGAGGACTTATTGCCTGACAATTATTTCTCCGAGATAAGTTTCTCATCGAAATGCGTTTTTATTAACAGATATTACTTTCTTATTCTTATCGTGTCCATTTATTTTATACGAATAAATGTACTAAGTATCTGAAGAAGTAGGTATAACTACATTATTTTCGCATCATCTTTAGAATGCTTTAGAAATTAAATCGTGACGATATGATATTCGAAATTAATACAAGAAAGACTAACTGTATGGTTTATTACCTCGAAGACCACGAGATTAACGCGCAATAAATCATTTTCCTTGACGCGGCTTGCAATTTCGCTTCGCATATCCCAGCCCTCGGTAAAACGTCGAGACCGGCTATAGAAGCACGTGCAATGCCGATATTCGTAAATACGCGTTTGCAAAAAGAGGAGCCGCTGATGAAAATTACGAGGTGACTACGCGCCAAGAGGCGCCATGAGCTGCTCTCTCTCTCTCTCTCAAGTTCCGCTCGACTTATGAATAGTATTCCTTGTATGTACTTATGAAAAGACGAGCGCGAGTTCATTGCGGCGATTCTGTCTTCGATTCCGATAGGATCGTTTTCTCCTCCTCTCTCGTGGCAGCTTCTCTCGGTACCGGCTCGAAATAAATCGATCGCGACGCGCGTTCGCGCGGAATAGAACGCTCGATTTGCAATTACCCGGCGAGTCCGCCTCGGGCGTCATTAGAGCCTTTGAAAGTCGCCAAGATACGACGCTCTATTACGCCATTTAATGATGTTAATCGGCGGCCGTCGCGAGAGCGGGTTATTAATCGCGTACGTGGACACTGAGAGCATGTAATTTTGTTTCAAATCCGCGTGTCGCCATTGATAAGCGCACGCGTGTGCGTACGACGGAGACTTTGATGCCGCCGGCTTTGCCGTTTACCGACGCTCTCGGCTAAGTTATGATTTTCGATATCTCTATTCTTCTTATAGAATATATTAATTAGTTCGCCGTAACGTCTTCATCAAGATGGAGCGATTACGAGAGAACGGGAACGTCCGGCTAATGGGATCGCGTTTGCTTTATTAAAAATAATTTTTTGCATTCGCAGGGCACGATATCGCGTAGGATCGTTCGCATTCACCGAAAACTGCTTGTCAGATTCCCGACACGGGGTACCGAGACACGGTCCTTCCGAAGTACTGACAGATTAAGAGGTGCACGATGCGCAAAACGCTAAACGCTCGCGATCCAATTGCGCACGGATGCACCTCGACGGGCTGCACTGGGCTGCACGATGCGGAAACGCGCGTTTCGCGCGCGCAGAGCAGCGGCGAAGATCAAAGGACGTTCGCACGTCGCGGCGCGGCGTGCCGGCTGCCCTTCAGATTTCCGACGCGTTCGTTTTCGAGGCGCAGCTAATGGACGTAACGCGCACACGTTGCGCTTCACGTGTCCGCGTACGACGATTCGCCGCGCGCGATTAAACCCCTCGCTCCTCCGCGCGAGCGCGGCGCGTCGTAAATAATCGATATTAATCGCGTCGCGCGTTCTACTGCCTTGGTTTTGAATTCGCACCTCGGAAACGCGAACGGCCGCCCTCCTCAGTTCGTTCCAGGTTATCGCACTTTTCCGCGAGCCGATACACTGCACGTTGCACACGACAAGCGCGTGTATAGACTCGCGTGTATAGACTTGCGTGTAACGCTTAGTGCCCCTTGCTCGCGATCGTCTCTGCGGACGAACTGTACACGGTGATTCGCAAATCGGGTTCGGTGTAATACTTTGAAAAAGAAAGAAACGATTTCTTCGTTGAAACGATCGCTTTAGTCTCAAACTAACCCGCTAATTTATTTCCAAATATTTCATAAATTTTTCTTACAAATTTTTATTTATGGACAATCACAATCGGCATAAGAAACAAAAAACGCTTCCTTTACTAAAAAAAATTATTCTTACGATTTACATTTACACTGTGCATTCCCGGCCAAGGAAATGTTTTATCAGCATGGTAACAGTTCAATGCAAAAGAGGAGACGAAGACTTCTGCGTCACTCTATAGACTTTTCATACATAATAATGTATATACGCAATACATAAACTACCTATACAGAGAGTTAAGGAATATCGAGTTTTTTTCAGATATTTCAATACTTTTGATCAGATTAGAGTTAATGTTTCTACCTATAATCTAAGTATCTTGACAGTTAAAGCTTAGATTGAAGCTGTGTGAAATTAAAATTATAATATTGATAAAATTAATATTGCAATATTAAGAAACTTAATAAGTACAATTAATTAACTTGTATTAAACTTTATTTAACATTATCGTCTAACTAGAAGCTTTGTTAGTTATTTACATTATTGGAATTTAATTCGCTAAGCTCATATAACGTTGATTGCATCTAAATTTAAAAGCTAAAACCACGAAGAAATCGTGATTCTCCCTGATCCTGCCTCGGAGATACACGATTGAGGGAAAGTGCGCGGATTCTGGGACGCCCAGTGTACTCCGGTAAACGACTGCATACCGTATGTAATGTATACCGCATGTGATCCGCGGAAGGCCTATGCAGTAATCGTATCCGCGCACGTCCAGACTCAACATAATTACCATACGGACCTGCTACAGATTGCTTATTGTTCGCGTCGATTCTACTTTTTTTCCTCGGACGAGTGGGAAGGGGGAGGGAGAGGGAAGGGGGTTCATCCCCTCGCCGGCAGGGGATTAACGTTGCACGCGGGTGATGCACGAGTTATATTGTACCTTCACGGACGTCAACGTCGACGAGCGACGTGCGGGCTCTTGAATCGTTTCGCCGCGCCAGACGATTTTATTCGTCGCAGCACGGTAAAAGCGCATTCGCAAGGTAGCCGGACGCGTTTAACCCCCCGCGGTGAATAATCTCGAGAAATGGATCCATGTTAAATACTTCGTTTTTACTTTAGTCGAGTGCCCTCGATGCTCAACTGATAATAACCAATTCGCGCAATTCTGTATAAATCTGTGATTTGTGACGAAAAATTGTGAATATCAAAAATATAAATCGCTGTTCGAGATTTCCGACAAAATATGTCAATATATCATGTCGAGCTCCAGAGAGTTTCATTCATCAGAATTCAATTCGACATTGTCGCAATAAAAAGCGAGATATCGTACATTTTTATACTTTCATATAATTAACTCTATGCAGCAGTGTTGTAAAATGTTATATACTTGTTCCGCCAGAAAAAGTGCGGGCGCTTTTATTTCGGCGTAGCAAAACACTCTCGCACGAGACAGAAGATAACCGCAATACGGCACAGATAATTTTTCGCATTTCTACGCTCTCTGTGTCCGCTTCCATTGTTAAAGCGGGAATTTAATAACCCCGCTGCGGAAATTTTTATGCGCCGCAGTTACTCCGCTATTAAAACAGGAGTAATTAGCACTTGTTCCGCGCGCGTACCGCGGAGAAATTCGAGATAAGGGAACAGAGAAATTTGCAGAGATTCGCGTCCTTCCGTTTTCTGACGCATGAAGATATTTTCCACGCCGAGAAATAGCCAGCTTTAATAATCCTAAAATACTTGTTTACAAAAAATTAAAACCGGATAAAATTATGTAACTTGACGAAAAAGAGAGAAAAGGATCGCAAAGAGAAATGTGCGCGCGTTCAAATAAAGACTCGCGTACATTACATTTTTAAATTTCATAATATTTTCGTGCAATCGTGATGCCACTCTAAACTGTATAAAACTTGACATAAAATCATTACGTGTATAGTGATACAAAACAAACAGAACAAATTATTTTACAGTTCCTTCTTTTTCAACTGGCCCGATCCAGAAAGGTAAAAACTTTATTGTAAATCGTTATTTTCACATCTTACAGCTCTTTTGTTTTTTATTAACGGACAATGAGGAAAAATTTGGGTATGAGAAACGGATTTCACGCGAGAGAACGTTTCGTGAAGAGAATTTCAAGAGACGGGACACGCGCGATCAGGAGAAACGGAATCGCACGTTTCTTTTCGAGGGACGCGGAAACGCAGCGGTGCACTTGCTTGATCGAAAGCCGGTAATTATACAACGGCATCGGCATGCGCGCGGTATAAAGGCAGATGTGGATAACAAGGGACCCTCCGCCCGGAGCATCGAAAGTAACGAGAACAAGGATTGATGTCCCGTTCTGCGGACGTGCGCGCGCGACGCGCACACATCGAGAGAATTATTACGCGAGGTGTCCGCATTAAAATAAACCACCCGGCGTATGTACCCGTGCGATGGAGCGCAACACGGGGAAAAGAGAGACGTCCCCCGTCGTTAAGACGACGAGTTATCGAAGGGTCTTATTTCGCGCGAGAATAGTCTTCCCGCAGTTCCCGCTCGTCCGGTCTTGTCGCTCCGTCCCGTTTAAAATTAATCCGCGGCCGCAAAATGCATCGCGGCTCAAATTGCACGCTATCATTATCCGCGTATCGCGCGGATCGATCTTGGGCGACGCTAGTTGCACGACTTAATAAGAACCTGTCAATCCGAGGTAAAACTGTTTACTCATATAATGTAAGAACAAACGGGCAGCTCTTCTCTTCGTGCCCGAGCGAGTTTTCGAAATAAATTTCGAAAACATTTTAACGTGTCTTTTTTCAATACCTTATTTCTATAACTTCTGATTTGTTTAGTTTTTAATTTTTTTTATTTTTAATTCAAAGTTTATTATTCTTATAAACCCTTTAAATAAAATACTTTTAAGTTCTCCGGAAACTTCGTACTACTCGTTAGATTATATTTATATATTATTTCATTTTGATAGAAATTCATACTCTTAAAGATTAAGAGATAGTAGCTACTGTAAACGTTTCACGTCTAATCGCTACCCTCAACGGCGCTTATAAATTCATCAATGCCACCTGTGTGTTCTAACGACCGAGTATCTGCCGTTTTGCATACCGGCGCCTAATTATATCGTAACTCACTCGCGTGCAGCGAGTTACTCCCGATGTATCTTCCGCGAGCGCGCTTCATATTTTGCACGCAGAAAGCGCGCTTTCAAGCGGTATCTCAGGCCTGTGCGTGTTATTCAAATGTGGAGCGCGATGCCACACAGGATGTCCGACTCGAATATATTCTTAACGCGAATATCTTGAATAATTTATAATATCTGGCCTTTTCTCCTCGAAAAGTTTTAAACGTCATTGAATCCGTCGAGCTTGGCTTTAAAAATGTTCGACGTACATTGATCGTCGATTGTTCTTGAAACGTTTAAACTTTAAGACATTCGAAGATGACAAATAAATTTTCGAATTTTGAGATTTTCTCTTCCGAAAGATTAATATTTTCGAATATTTCCGTATTTTTAATCGCGCCCGCGATATTCTTCACATTTTTGCTGATACTTTGCTCGACCTTTGTACTTTCTAGTTCTAACATGACCGAGTTAGAGAACGATAAGTCTCGACACGCTGAATTCACACTAATTAAAGCTCAACACATGAGTCATACCCGCTCTAAATTGTAACATTCAGGTACAACTTTTTGTATCATGTATCCACTACTTCATGTTTGTGTTAAAAATTTAATGCACGTGAGAAATAGGATATTATTTCTTCGCGCGTATATTGTATTATGCCTACATCTGTACCTTAGGGGTAAAGAATATCTTATCTTCAGTTTTTGTCAGAATTGGAGTTAATACTTTTTCCAATATACCAGGAATTTAAATTGCGTAATGAGTCTTATAACCATTATTACTAGTTCCTAAGATACAATGTTTAGAAAAATTCGTATTGGAAATTTTCATAGAAATAATCAACTTTAAATCTTGTTTCCTCTAAATTTTTAACAATGGAGATACGATTCTTTACTTCTAAGGTACAGATATACAGATATGAAAATTCACGCAGGTGATAAATAAATTCGAAGAAGAATGATAGCGCAATTTACCTCAAATCCAGTCTGATCGCGGCGGATCGGCGGCGACCTCGTCGACGCGGAAATCCGGGGAAGATGCACGGCGGCGGCGAGTCATCTTCCGATTTTCGTGAACGGTCCATGGAAGACTTGCTCCGAGGCTCAGGCCATCCTATGCGCGGTACATGAAGTCATTAACAGGGCAAGTGGTATAAAGAGCGTAAGACAGATGCCACGCAACAAATCACGATGCCCGGTAAAGGCGTGGGGCGAGACGCGCGAGAGGGACGAGACGAGAGCCGACTGATCGCCTTAACTTTCAGAAGGTTATAAGCGCTTCCCGTTTCTTTTTTTCTCGTTCAAACGTCGCGTCGCGACCAAGCTTTAACGCGCCATCCGTCGTCGCGCTGGCGCTTATTAGATTCGCTCTGAATTCCCCTTAAAGCTTCACGCCACGCCTGGAAACACGTGTAACGACTTGGAGAGTCGACGATTCATTATTTCGACATCGACGCGTGTCGCAAATATACGTGCATGTATGTCGATGTATAAAAAAAAAATTGGGCCGAGCACATTCAATACGTTCTCTTCTAGACTCTTAATAATGTAGCCATGTGAAACATTATAATTAAAGCGTGAGATAAATTGATTTTAAATAGACGGCCTTATTTCTGTTCGCAATTTAACACGATTACTTTACATCGGAAACTTGTTAGCAAAGTCATCGAGATAATTAAAATTAATGATTTCTGCAGCAAGTAAAATGCGATAATTATTTATGATCATGTTGTGTTAGAAAGACAGATAACGCTGATTGATCCGGAAATTGCGTCACTGTCAAGATTGCAACAGACAGATGAATGTTATCTGCATTTAGAGGATAATTCTAGTAATTTTCTACATATATTCGCGATAATATTGATAACCACGATCAAATTTCCGCAAAGTCCGGAGTAATTACCGCAATATCATTTTATATACAATATAATACGTAATTTTGAAATAAAAATTTGCCGCTAAGTTTTTAAAGAAATCCATAACAGTTAAATGTAGAACGGATATTACGATGGATATCATTTGACGAGACAATTATTTTCGCGAATGCTTTCGCGATGTTCTCGGTTCTATTTTAGCTAGCGACTTTGTTTTGAACCGGACATCAGAAAAACTGCGATTACATGCGTGAGAGAGCACTCGCGGAAGAATCGGTCGGATAGGAGTTGTAGAGTGGTACAATTTACGGCGTGTTGATATATTAAGTCGCTATCTGACGGATATAATGAGGTGCCTATGCCGCGGTTTTCTAGTTGCAAGACAACGTGCGAGGATCCGTTGTGTGAACAGCTGCGAGGAATATGCGAGCGCGCGACGAGAAGCACGGCCAAATGATAAATTACAGGAAAAATCGACGGTATAAATTCGTCCCAGCTCTCCTCGGTTACGTCTCGCGCGACGTCGCCTTTCCGCCGTCGCGTTTGACGTCTTCGACTCTTTGTCCATCCGACAGCCCTTGAATGCGTAAACGCATTCAAAGATACAAACGCACGATTAACATTATGTTGGTCGAGAAATAAAATAATATACGTCGTATGTAGAATATTTGAAAAAAGAACTAGGTACAAATTGAAATTGAATCTAAATTGACGACTAATTGAAGACTAATATAACATTCGTATGTATTTTCGATATCGTGTAATTATTCGAAAAATCACTTTTTATGTAAACAAGTTTTCTAATATCTCTGCAAATATTTTTTATAAATAAATAATATTTCTCACGCCTTTCATAAATATCATTATTGATCACTATTGCTACAAATTTAGAACGAAGCGCGGTGTACTTGTACGTTTTCTTAAAACTTTTCTCTATAACTGCAAAATTTAACAGTTCTCGTAGATCGATGAGAGGCTTGATTTAGTTCAAAATGCAAGCGAATAAACAAAAATCAGGCAAAATATAATAATACTCCACAATTTCGGAGTACCGCTGGGTCACGTACCGTCGTGCCTGCTCGCCTAATCCCACTCGGCAGGAGCGGCAGCAGGTGGATCCTCCGTCTCGACCCACGTGGCACACATGTCCCGTGTTAAAACCCTCGCGCACCCCCGCGCGCAAAAGGGGTTGCACACCGCCGGTCTCGATCCGAAAGTGCACGCAACCACAACAATTGCTCTCCCTCTCGAGGAAGACGCGACGGGAGAGAAACCGCACCACTTTGCCGAACGTGGTGATATCGGAAGGTGGGTCGCGACACACGAAGAAGACGCGAAGATGCGTACGTCCGAGAAAAACGTACCGCGGCTTCCGGCCTCCGCGTGAACTCGGCAAGGAAGGACGGCCGGGCGTGTGTGGCGCGCACGAACGCCGCCGCAACAGAAGTGATAGTGGCGAAAGTGGGAGACTCTCCGGGAAATATATAGGTCCGCAGGGTGGTGTGGTGGTGGTGGAGGACCATACGAGCGAGAAAAGGGGGGGAGGAGGTCCGCGCACGCATCCCTCTACGCGCGTCGCGCTGCGCCGCGCCGCGCCGCGTATCCCGCGGGACGTACGGTAATAATTCGGAGTTTAACCCGCGACTGTGTTCGCGTTGCCGATCAATCGCCTGGCTTGCAGATAAAGAGGCAAAATATGTAACAAACATCCCGATTATCTCTACAAATGTACGATTATTTACGCTCTCAATCTCTATCGAAAAATATCTTAATATCACATCTTAACTATGTGGCCTTCATATATCACTTGAATACTATTTTTTGGTCAGTATTGCCAGCGGTTTTATGAGTATTTTTCTAACGTTTTTCCGTTTTCACGTTGAAAGCAAAATGGGAGGATTTCGTTTCGTTATCTTATCCGAAACAGATTTTAATTAAATATATCCGTAAATTAATTAATAATTTTTTTATGTACTTTAGATCATTAGTGATTTTAAATATTCGTTTTAGTTAAAAATTAACTGTATAAAATTGCAGAAAAGCAAGATGAATTCATAACCGCGTGTCATATTTTAATTACCTTAAAAGCATTTCTTTTGGAAGCATTGCTTTATATTTTGTAAATTCATATCTTTAGAGATAGAATTGTATCACAATTTCTTTCTCTCTCTCTCTCTCTCTTCTTTCTTTCTCTTTCCTCTCGTATCTTTTTCTCAGAGAATACCAGAAGGGCAATTCAAAACGAAAACAACCGAAACGGTGCAAACGATTTCTACACAAAAGCAGAGGCGCGCGTTGACTACGTTATCAGCCATTATCACACCTATTTTCTCGTTGAATCTCATCTAGATAATCGGAAGCATTGTTTAAAATGACGTTATCTGCGCGCTAAATACACCGACGGAAATCCCGACGTGCCCCTTTTCCTTTCTCGCGCGCCCTTCGCTCCAGGTTCAACGAACTGTAATTGTGGTACGGAGACGCGGCCGTAAAATTCTACCTACGAGATTAGACTTGTGGCTTTTCCTTTATCATCCCGGTGGAAGCGTTGCAGCGCGTTGCCAGCGACGTTTCCGTTTTATCTCTCCCCGTTTTTCCGTACACCCTTTTTCGCTCCCCTTTCCTCCTTCGAGTCGCTCGTCGCGAATCGTCCGCGAGTTTTTTTTTACTAGCGCGACGGATCACGCGTAAAATGCCGAGACGAATCGCAACGGAGCCGGGAGAACTGGAAGTGTCTTATAACGTGCGAGCTGTGCGATATACGATATGATGCAGAACCAATTACGTTGAGCGATTAAGCCTGGTAATTAACCCACTGGCAATCAACGTCCACTGTGATGGGCATAGCTTTTTTCTACTTGCAATACTTAAGTGCACAATTTTGGAATCTTTCAACAATTCGTAAAAAATTAATTTCCTGCCTATAATTAATAAACATCTGAGGAAACGTATCGCAAGTAACATAGAAATGGCGTAAGAAAATTTGAAATATACCGAAAAAAGCACGAACAAATTTGAAATACGCAGATTTATAGATTATAATATTCAAGATAGAGTAAAGAGAGAGAGAAGCTTTTAGCTTGGTCAAAAATAAAAGAATACGAGTATAAAAAATTTAGAAAATATGGAAAATATTAGTTATATATATACATATATATATGATTCTACAATTATCGTACATGACTGAATTCAGTACGGTTGCACTCTTCAACTTAAGAGCAATACCACTAAATAAATACGCGATCCATGATAATAATTCGAGGAACGCTTCAAGCATTTATTTATTTTCCGTCAAACATAACGATCCAGTCGGTGATGCCAGCCTGAAGCGCATCGAGCTTTTTTATTTACCGCATAACGGACTGCAGTTACTGCATTTTACAGCTTGAAGCTTCCAGAATCGCAGATCGTAAAACAATGCGCCTTACGCAACGCGGAATATTTAACGTCCGAATGAACATAGAGAAGACAAAATCAGTTACGCAGTCCCAAATTTAAATACTTTTTGTCGTGAGGAATTTATGTTATAATTTTTGTATTGAAAGTCAAATCATGCATGTATACGCAGATCTAGCATATATAGACATATAATCGTAATCGTAAATCATGATTTTCCACTTTCTGGTTTTACCGGTTACCGTCGAATTCGCGCCATTACACGGACGCGTCTTGTCGAACGATCGACCGTCTTGCTCGGACCTGCTAACAAAGAACCAGTCATGGCGATTACCTGTCGAATACCATTGTAAAGTGCGACATCCATAACCGTCCTTCGTGGTGGTCGGGGTCCCCGATAAAAGTTCAGTCACGCCGTGATTTATTAATTATAAAGCATTGTGATCCGCGAAGCCGCATAGTTGCGGTTTCACGGTGATAAAGCAACACGCGGCGCTAAGGATTTCCATCTCGAAAATAGACTGCCGGCTGATCGCCGATAAACGCCCCCGCGATTTATTTAACAGCGGCTTTCAATTGATGCGCTAACAATAGGGATTATGATATCAAATTCCCAAAGTTTTAACAAATTTTAACAAATTGCAAAATAATAAATCACTATAAATTATCGTTGCGTAAACATAAACTAATTGTAAAAATAATTAGATAAAGAATAGTCAAGAGAAAAATTTGAATTATTATAAGACTACAGATCATATAGTGTTAAGTGAAATATAAACTGAGATAGCACAAAGCTGATGTTTGGAATTAAGGTGACATTAAAAAAGCTCCGGCTGCAAGGGGTCTTAGGTGACAAAACAAGCAAGAGGCGTTCCACAATGTCTCGTTGCTTCGTGGGACCAGATTGCAGCTCGTGTGTTAGTCCAATGGCACTTTAACTGGTTATATCATAGTCTTTCGGGCCGTTTCTCATCCCAGCCTCCGTCAACATTTACATACTAAACGCGTGTACGAACGATAACTCGTGATACAACGCGTGATAACTCCAAGGAAACAGGCAGTAGATCGTTACATGACATCGATCTCTGACATAATTTGACACATTACTCTTTAATATATCGATCGATATACAATCTATACGATGCAACAATTTGTTCTACAACCTACAATTAGTAAAATTCTTTCACATTTAAATACAGAAGTCACGAAAGCTTTCTAATCTCATATAATTTCTATTTCGATTTGATTCGACAAATAATGTGTGTAACTCTGCTTCAACGATTTATAAATTTATTCTTTATAAAAACGAAAACGATTTCTCTCTTCTCGAGAGAGAGAGACTTTGAATTGTCCCCCGTATAAGACGGTGTTTATTGCAGTGTAGAGTAATTTATTGACATCTGTTTGCAAGAAGGCTCTTTACGTCGAGCAATCGGTGAAGATCGACTCTCAATTTTCGTATCGGCGACCGGTGTCGAGCCTTTCGCCGCGCGAAAAATTGGAATAGTAATGTCATAGAGAGAGAACCGTGCAAACGTAGTGAAACTTAAAGGAAAAACTGACTCCTCGCGATTCCGATTAACCTCCTTAGGAGAAATCCACGAGAGTTTGCTACGCCAGTGATATTTCAAGCGGATTTGTTATTATAATTTTTCGAAAGTGACAGACGCCTCTTGTGCACCGCCGTGGCAAGCGACTCGACAAAATACCGAATGAGATTCAAATCCAATCGCTAATTAATCGCTAATTGTTTACCGTGTTTTAACGCAGTATGGGTATATAATTTACACACACGAATCAGTCTACAATCAAATCACGATCGACTGAGAGGATTAATTTAATTGCTCGGAACAATTGTACGTTTTATTAACTTGGCCAATTAAAATAGAAATTGGATAATATTAAACGAGTTTCGTTACTGTTGCTGTAGAGTGTAGCTTATGAATTATTGCATTGTTAATTGATATCGACAGGTAGAATTATACGCATTTAATTCTTATCTCAATTAAAATATTTTGAGTTTACGTGTTTTCCGCTGTCAATTCTTTGTATCATTTACTTCGCGTGTCGTTTACTTACAACTTCGTCCCGAAACACCGTGTAATTAATCGATCGACTGTCGATACGTAATCTTATTACTTAGCAGCGCGAGTCTCGGGAAAATTCGTGTGGAATAAAAAAAACGTGATTTCGCATACGAAGAAAAATAAATGCGCTCGTTCCCCGGATCGCGCCCAATTCTTTTTATTTTTTTTTTACAATGCGCGAGCCTGCTCAACGCTTCGTCGAATTACACGTCGTGACCTGTAATTTGGACACTATTTCACATGCCGTAAGCATGCAATCACGAAAAGGTGTTCCCTTTTGTAAGTGGTTCCACCTAGATGAAGAATTTATCGGCTAACAGCCCTTCCTCGAGATTATAATACACGTGATCCGATCGGAGATCGCAACGTCATAATGTACAGATCCGGCGTATGAACACGTTTAATTCTATCGTCTTTTTTTACTTGACGGTGTGCTATAAAATTTTCCTGATTCCATGTTAGTAAACGCTTCGTTACGCTGATTGCGCGAACATCGTTGCAATCATTATCATCTATTACGATCAATTTTCGATAATCCTCCGAAAGATCACGATATATAAATATAATTGTAAAAATATAGGAAATATGCGGTCTTAAAAATAAAACTATTTACATTAAGGATCAATTTAAAGATTTTAAATGGTCGTTTTAATATCGTTTTAATATTATTACGTCGAATACTTTGTACAACTAGTGCGTCAAAAGAACATCTGCTCGTTTTTCCGATACGAACATGTAACCGGTATAAAAAATCCATATGTATTCTATTTGTGCTTTTAAGAAAAACCTTCGGATATACCTTTCGATAATATAAAAATATATTACAAAGTCTTTAAATCGCTACGCTATAAGTTGTAATTTCATATCTTTCTCACCGTCATAAAAAAGATAAAATATTTCTATAAATATAAAGCTAATCTCCTCAATTGTCATTCCACTTAAGGATATACATCGCGTATATTCTCTTTTACCCTTGGATTTATATATTTGATGTCCTTACATAGATGTATATGTCGTTGAGTAAATTCTCGGGAGAAGGATGAGGCGGTCCAGGAAATGTGAGATCTCGAATGCGGGAGACCGGAAGAAACGCAATAACATCCAAGAGATTTGATTTATTCGAGAGGAAACGAATCTCTGGAGTGCCCCGTATGTGCTCAAGAAACAAATATCCGGCCACTCGAATGGCAAATCAATCGGGACAAAGGCTGGACATATGCATTTGATTATATTTTGCCCGTTGACGCGACCTTCATTCTTCAGACCACCGATTACATAATCGCCATTGATACGTCGTGAATCACATAAAGAATGTTGAAGATAATTTGCGATTAACTATTATTCATAGAATATTTTTGCTTCGACTGCAAGATGATAAAACTGTTTTAGATATTACAGGCGCATATATATATTTTAGGAATCTAAATAGATTCCTAATATAAATTAAAAATAAAATAATTCTGCATCCATAGAAATTACAATAATTAAACTACAATTTAAAATTAAATAATGTCAAACAAATTTTAAATTAAAATATAATATTTTTGAATTACGTAAATATTCGCTGTTTGTTTTAATTTATAAAATTGACGTTATTTTATTTGTTCATCATGTAGTACTTTTTTTTTAAACTTAAGCGTATTTTTATTTTTTTCATGACAGGGATGTACCATTACGTTCATCTCGCAGCTTATTTCCGTAAATCTGTCCGATAAGCAAGTTCGAAAAAAAGGACATCGAAAATCTTCATTAGCCGATGATTTCCTGTGCAGGCGATTATTTGGAAAGCATCGATTAACGTACTGGTCGTCCAGATTGGTTCACGGAAACAGGAAGTCTCCCCCGAAAAAAGAGCAAGACGGAATTAGACCTCACACGCCGAAGGTAAAACGCGTTCGTGAAATTTCTTGGATCTCGCCGACGAAAACGCGTATCGCTCGCACTTCGTCGTAAAAAGGAGACGATCAAATTGTGCTGAAAAATGATCCACAAGCGCACGCAACTTATGGTACAAACTTGAAACTTTATAATAATTTCGAAAATGGAGAGAATTCACGAATAAGTATTTGAAAAATAAAATAAATAAATTTAAATGAACATGTCACGTTTTATAAAATAAAAAAAACTTTAGAAAATTTTAATAGGTATTTTATATCATTTTCACGAATATAAAGAGACGTGCTTATTCCCTTTTCATGCACAAGCAGACTCAATTAAATGCAAACACTGACTTTTATACTAGTATCTCGCTAAATACTTCCTCGTATTGTCAAATCGAATTCGCCTCGCCGATCAACGGGAGCAAAAAAAGGCGCGCGAAAGAGGCAACCGGAAATTCGACGTGGCGATCGTCGCTTGTTAATTGTATCGCGGATCTACGAGGCGTGCCGGACCGGAACGATAAATCGATATTGAAACTTCCACATTAGCCGGATGTACACGCGTATGAGAGCCTGAGCCTGGACTCGCGCACGCGGTCCGCGGAATGCACGCGCGGCCGCGGAGGCGCGGATTAAGGGCCCGTTTAGACGAGGCACTTTGTGTAGCGCTTCTCTGTAGCGCCAAAAAGCGTTTAATAACGCTCGACGAACACTTGCGGTTTATCGCCGCACGATATGATACCAGATATATAGTGATACCAGAATGGGACCATAGCTTCTCGTTCTCGGCAACATGAGTGAAGGGGATGGAACGGGGATATAGGCTTACTGGACATACCGAACCGTGATTTTATAGTTATCAATCAGGATACCGAAGAAGCCGCGGTCCCATTCAAGGATCACTATCACTGCGTGTAACCTTATGTAATAAAATCAGCAGAAGATTATAAATTATAAAAATAGTTTCCAGGAGAAACTCTCTAGAGAGAAAGTCTCTATTTCCAAGCAATATTCATTTTAAGGCAATAGATTATATATTATAATATATTAATTAACTTGTAATATATTTTTATATTCTTAATCTTTAATTTTTTAATTTTTTCTGTAATAACTGTAAGTTATTACAGAATAAATAATATATTTAATAAAAATATTTCATGAGATTAATACAGAATTTCATACAGAATACTCTTTACGTTATATACATTAATTATCATTTTAAATAAAAATTTCGATATAACGTCTAATAATTATTAGAAAGACTGTTCGTGATTCTTTTATATAATATCTCATTTCTCATACATACATTATATTTATATTTGTAACATAATTTTTACAAATCTATTGCCTCGACATTGAAATACAAAAATCACTCACCGGCCGATGTGCAACAGCGGAGTTGTAGTCCTGCGTTGATCTGAAACATATAAATATTTTTACATTAAAGCAAGATCCATTATAATCAATACTTTAAGATAATCAATACTTTAAGTAAATAATTATATCGCGTCCGTCAAATTTTTAAAACCTTATTTTAATTAATAAATATCTGATTTTAAAATGTTAATGCAAGAAACGATCGCGGCCGCCGTAAGCGGCTGCATATTTCCGCATTAACTCGTTCGCATAATTAATCCGCGAAAAATTGTGCAAGTAATATTACGATCGTGCGAATAAGAGAGAAACGCAACGTTCGCGACGTAATACCTCTTTTCGGCAAAGGCCGGAGATCGAACTCCGGCCGAAAATTACGCCGGAGTTAAACCTCAAAAGTAGCGGAATCTGCCACAGGACGGCAAAATAATAAATGAATAAGAACTACTCACTCCGCACGGTTGCTCCGCTGTCGCCCGATGCCTCCGAGGCCTCCTCCTCCCTCCTCTCCTCGGTCCTCCTTCGTTGTCACCTCATCTCCGTCGGCGCACTCACTCGCGACATTCATGAAAATCGACGATATCGTCGCTTATTATCGCGCGCTATTTTCGACACTTTGCACGGCACTCCCGGATTAATCTCGCAACGCGGCGCATACTTAATTACACGGCGACGGAAGAATTACAGCGGAGAAGCTACGAGAAAAGCTATACGATCCGTTCGAGGCCCGTCGGCCCGTGACGGTCCCGCAGGTAGACGCGACGAGCGAGTCTAACATGGCGGAGAGAATTTCGTAAATCGCACGGCCAACTTAATTCCATTCGCCAGGAGCAACCGTCGCGAGGACGCTACACTTGCCGCTTGTCAGACGATTTTGGTTAACTGTAATTAAATCATCGATTTATGAACACTACCTGTCGTTCGAACGTGTCTATCACCCACGATCGTCAAATATATCGAAACACGATTAAGTACGAGGCTAAACGTACGACATTAACAGAGACTGTGATCGCTTAATTAAACACGGCGCGGCGTCACTCGATTTAGGGTCCGCTCGCATGTTTTATCCGTGTTCCGAAAACGATCGTAACTCCATTCTGAAGCCGCGCGACCCGACGCGGACGCGAGTCAGTTGACGGTTGAGAAAAGCGAGACCGATCACCCGACGGAATGTAATCGAATGCGACATACCTCGATATCCGTATCAATTCCGCGAAGCATATATATTAAATGAACATTGGATATATCACAGTTTTTCGTAATCTGAAAATCTGAACAGCCGGACCCGGCGATTCGTGTATCACTACGATCCGAGAGCAACGATGTTAGAACGGGCCGAGTCTGCCTCCCGAATAATGTTACATCGGACGCACTTGCCTACGCTTCGACGATCGCACGTTATAATTTCGGCACACCCGGCACTCACCACGCGAGATTCACATTCGACGAGCAAAGGAAAACGAGCGAAAAGCGCGAAAATAATCTCGAGCTCGGCTCCAAACGGCACAACGCGACGCAGTAACGCCAATAGGATCGCGGCGTACTTTGTGCCGTGATAATTCAGTCCCGAATAATATCAGACGCACTTGCCTATACGCTTCGACGACCGCACGTTATAGCCCGGTATTCATTCGGCACACCCGGCACTCACACGCGAGATTCACATTCGACGAGAAAAGGAAAACGAGCGAAAAGCGCGAAATAACCTCGAGCTCGGCACAGCGCGACGCAGTAATTAAAATGGAGTCGCGGTTTCTCGGCGACATGAGCGGAGGGGATGGAGAGGGGGAAGGTGACTAGCACGGTGCGCGAGTGCGCGACGCGCGTTCGGTGTGCGTATCAGCCTACCCCCAGTACCCCCACTGCTCGAGTTGCCGAAAAGCCGTTAGCTGCGCCGCGCGCCGCTCCCGGCCCCGTTCTGACGTTCGTTGTTCTCGTCTCATCGCGGAATAAGGCCAATAAGTATTTCGTGTATCGTACGAGAAATTTTTTAAGCATGTTAATTGGCTGCAGGATAGAGTTCTCGAGTTTCTAGAAATCCTCTATCTTATGGCCAATCGGTACGCCCGCGCCCGACGGAGCTCGTCATACGACAAATGAAATATATCAGCCTACTAATGCACGAATCGCCGCATCCGACTGTTCAGATTACGAAAGAATGTGATACAATATATCGAATATTTATTTAATACATATGCTTCGCGGAATTTATACGGATGCCGCATGAGAGATATATCGCATTCGATTGCATTCTTTCGGAATCGCTTTTCTCAACGGTCAACTTGACTCGCGTCTCGCGGCTTCAGAATGAAGTTTTCGGAACACGGATAAAGGATACGAGCGAACTCTAAATCGAGTGACGCCGCGATGTGTTTAATTAGCGATCACTATTAGTAGTCTATTAACATCGTACGTTTAATTTCGTATTTAATCGTGTTTCGATAACTGACGATCGTGGGTGATAGAACACAGTAGTGTTCATAAATCGGTGATTTAATTGCAGTTATCCAAAATCGCCTGACAAGCAGCAAATGTAGCGTCCTGGAATGGAATTGGCCGTGCAATTTACGAAATTAGCGTCTATCTGCGGGCCGTCACGGGCCGACGGGCGTCGATAGCGGATCGTATAGTTTCGTTCATAGCTTTTCCGACGTAATTCTTCCGTCGCCGTGTAATTAAATACGCGCCGCGTCGCGAGATTAAGACCGGGGGTGCTATGCAAAGTGTCGAAAGTGTCGCGCGGTCATAAGCGACGATATCGTCGATTTTCGCTCGTGAACGTCGTGAGTGAATGCGCCGACGGAGATGCGAGATGCGACAACGGACAAACGGAGGAGGATCGGGGAGAGGAGGAGAGGGCTTAGGAGGCATCAGGCGACGACGGAGCAACCGTGGGGTAAGTTATTATTATTCGTTTATTATTTTATTGTCTTGTGGCGGATTCCGCCACTCGAACTCCTTTCGATATTTAACTCCGGGGCGGCGCAATTTCAGCCGGAATTCGATCTGCGGGTTCATTAAAAGAAATGACTGTGCGGATCAGTCATCCCTGCGGGATCTTCCGGTCGATAAATTAATTTGTCATACTGGCATTTAAAAGATCACGTTTTAAATTAGGATGTGCTTTTGTAGTTTCGTCATTCTAAATATGAAACATCGTTTAATTCTTATATATGTAAATATCGCAATATGACAACTAAAAACTTTGCATTTTAAAATCGCGAACGAACAGTAATTAACTACGGATTGATATAATTATATGTAAAAGCGGAACTTGTCCGAAATTGCAAATTTTTGACGATTGTTTTAGTTCTTTTATATGTGCAAGATATTGATATGTGAGAATAATTAAACGGTCGTCAATCGGAATTTGCAGCATCCTGAAGACCGGATTCTGTTTCAATAACGCAGAATGATTATGCTCGTGCATTGGCAGTGTCATAATTAGCTGTATGTTTAGTTAGAATCTTAAATGAGAAAGGTTTAACTGTGTCTGTTTTATGTAAAATGTAAATGATCAGCTGAACGGACCGCTCGCATCTGCGAATTATCATTTGAAATGTTTACATTACTGCATTTCTCTCGTTTTGCGAACGCGCCTTCCGACATTTTCTCGTGTCTTTGAAATAATAAACTCATTTCGCACACTCGTGAAGTGCATACAATGAGAAATTTTTAAAAACACGTTATAAATAATTTTTGCATATAATCAATTGAATACCAATGTTAATTGTTTTTAATCGAAGCTGTTTAAAAAATTTAACGTTTTGGAAAAATATATATGAAAAAGATTTAGTAATTTTTTGTACGTTAAGGTTTCTAATATGTAATTAAACAATTCGAAAAGCATATTTCTTATTTCTAGCACAGAAATACGTTTGCTCTCTTTTATATAAGAACTCATTGTCAGTTATTTTTGGACACGCTCTTCAGCTCCGAGAAAAATGATAGCATCTTCCACGAAAGGTTTCATCATTAATATATTTATTGTATACTTACAAAAATGTTGCATTATTCACATTGATTCAATCGATTTTACTCAATTTTATATTAATGTAAGAGAGAACTTGTGACAATCACAATTATTTTAGAAAAAAATATGTTTATATCCATTTTTTGAGTATTGTTTTCATCTTAGATACATTTTTAATATTACTTTTATCGAACATTTCTCCCTTCTGCCGGCTACATTGTCGCTATGATTGTTGATTTAATTATTTTGTTGCCAACGAGCACCGCGACAAATTTAAAAGTTAAATTGTATGCGATTGACATTGACGTGCATTCGGAGAAGCGCGCATTCGTTAAGCGGATATTTATGTTATCACTGACTAAGTGAATTTATAAATTGACTACGGTCAAGTACGCATACGTTTTTCTTTTTAAATACGAGACATTTGCTGTCGATGGCAAATTTTTTTTTATGTGCCTCGATAATGTCGTGCACTGACCCGAGCAGCGATTATGCTTCTGAAGGTTTTTCTAATAATAGCGCGTATCACTGCGCTGAAAACTGATTAAAAAAATCGCTCGATATGCGCCAGCCAGGATGTCCCATTAACAAATTAGCACGACACGCCATATAGATAAAAACATCGTTACGATTCGCGTCTTATCTACATTCGTTTGGCCGTAAAAGACCAATCTTTCTTTCAATAGTTATATAACGTCAGAATAATGAAAATTTTTTAAAAGAAACTGTCATTTATAATTTAAAAACAAAATGTTGCTTCTAAGCGAAGTGAAATGCTTGTTTGATTATCATTTAGATTTTTTTGTACAGTGTTTAATTTGTTTGCATTAAGATCGCGTAACTGTTACTGTAAATAAAAAGCGAATCGCTATTTTGGCAAAAATTGCAAGATTAAATATCATTTTTGTGTACGTGCCGTGAAGTGTATTACGTAACGTATAGTGAATATGATTTATTTTGAGTGAACAGGCATTTGTTGAAATTCACGTAGCAAGTAAAATGTATGAGGGGTTAGCAACAGCGCGAATAGTTCCTACCTGTAATTCATAGGGTTTATCACAACGAGTTATGTTCTCCGTAGAAAAAAAAATTGTTTTGATAAATTATATGATTATATCGCATTAGTCCGGGCATACCGGATACACGTTACGTTTATTGCGCACATTTGAGATTTGCGTGCCGGACGGCTCCCTCGTACTTTCTGCACGCGTATTAAAGTATGGAAATCAATATCCCTTAGTGGATATCGGCTACTATCTGCTTGTACGTAAATGCGATCAAGTGTCTGTCGTGTAACGAGTTATCGAAGTTCTCGGCCGATCGCGAATGCGATAACGAGGAGATATGCGACTCAATTACTGGAGATTAGAAATTGATATAAAATTCTGCTTGATATATGCTATATTTATAATAGAGCGATAATTTAAATATCTTTTATAATTAGGCAATAATAAATTGGGATCATAAACCTCAATTACTTCAAATAAAGCTGCACACGATTAAAAGTAAAAACATGTTTCGAAAATTAATGATTAAAGGATTAAGATTTTGTACTTATCTGTTCTTCTATTTGTTCTAAAAGTTAGAAATAATTATAAAATATTCAGTTTAAAACTTTTAATAAAAAAAATAAAATATTAAGTCAGATTTAACCATTTTCTAAACTCAATTAAGCTGACGTACTTCATAAATTATTCCAAACGGTACTTATCTCAAAAACAATTTTTATATCCTTGTGATAATTGCAATTGGGTATTTGGAGGTATAATATCCGCGTTCACAACAATGTCTTTTTATTTCTCGCTATTCGATCGTGATAGGCGTCGCGAGTTTATATCGCGGGCAACGTAATCACTGTTATTTCATCGTGAACGGTAATGCTCCGGCTTAAAGCCGCTCTACTTATACGCATTATCTCTCGGCAGAGGCAATACAAGCCGGAGAGCGAGGGAGAAATGAGAGAGCCGGTCTCCGGGCAATCATCGTTTTCAAGCGTCATTATGAAATTGCTTTGGCAAATGAAATGCACGGTTGTGCACGCGCATACGCTCAAATTGAGATTTATTGGAAAATCGAAAATATGTTTTCCTATACTCCTCTTGTCTTCTTCCGCCCGGTAACGGAACCGTGTCCGACGTTGCACGGTGCACCGTGGGGCTGTATCGCCCACGCGGTGCATCGGCTTACACGAGACGGCCGCGTGCATGCAATTACACGAGCAGATTCGAGGGAGGCTCGGGGAATCGTTTCGCCGGGGGGTCAAAATCGCTTCGTTTTTCGCCCGCGCCTTATACTCTCTTTCATCATGTGTCGAAAAAAGCATCGAGAACACGAGATGGGAGGCAAGTAGAAACGTTTCAACGAAACCACTAATCTACTGAAGTTCAAGAACCGTAGTGCTTACAGTTTTATGATGAAAACCTGTTTTTTTAATGGAAATTTTTCTGACCGCGCTAAACACGCACGCTTTTTAAAAGATTCCTATATATAATAATAATATCTATATACAAAGGCTATACAAAAAAAATTCATGTAACAACCTTCCGTCCTCGCGCGATAATCACGACACAGCGACAGATGCAATGCGCTTGACATATAAATCGGTGATCGATCTTAGAACCCACTGCGATAATCTCACCGGCACGGTACCGCGGTCATCAAACCACCTTTGTGCGGCGTATTAACTGAATCGCGCCACTGTCTAGTCTCAGTGAAGCCGAGATCGCGATCGTGAAGGCAATCGATCGCGACGAGATAAAGGGCGGCTCGGCCGCTCCTCGACCGTCAATACATCCTCGGAACTCTCGCCGATTCTCCACGATCGATCGATCGATCGATCAAGCAGCGGGTGCCTTCAATTAGTCGGCGGAGTTAATTAATTTGACTCGATCGCAATTTACATAATTAGACACGCCGAGTGCGCCCTTCAGCCTCGAAAACGCCGTAATTGCCGCGTCGAATGCGCACGCTTATATGCCGGTTGCAACTGCGTATGATTACTGGGAGATCCCTGCTATCTTCCTGCTTCTGGTAGCGCGAGAAACTATTATACTCGACGAATGGCTCAAAGTGCGCTGATTGAAACGCACGAAACCGCGGTGTGCATCCCGCGCGTCTATAATAAGACGGTGCGCGGTTAAGTTCGACGAATTGACAGAGAGCAATCCCTGCAAGTTATCGTTAGTACTACGGCGGTACTTCCTAGACCACCTAGACCATCGTACGCTTCTATTATACTGACGCGGTTGAATTTACGCAAATTATGGATATACGACGCGTTCAGTACGGCATTTTAGTCTTTAATCAATTGTAATTCAAAATTCAAAGCAATAATTACCAACAAAGATGCATTCAATATTATAAAAAATTTAAAACTTGCAAAAGACTTTTGAGACAACGTCAGATATTTAAAAAAAAGCACTATTAGAATTCATTGTCGATTTTAAAATCCAACGCATGTTAGTCAACCTTTAATTTTATCGATCACACATGTATTTGAGAATTGTTAGAATCGAAGGCATAACGCGCATATGTCATCTTTTCCTCTTTACACTCTTTACACGAGAGAACGAAAAGAAAGAAAAGAAAGAAAAAAAAGAGGAAATGTCGCGAAAACTAACAGATCTAATTCCCGTCGTTCGTCGCCTGTCAACTCGTCGATTTTCATAAAATACTTCGCTCCGTTTGTCACAAAGCGCGGACGTGGCGCATTTGAATGCTTACCCGCTGATGAAAGACGACAATTGCTACGACGTGAGCTGCCCGTTCAGAGTCAGATTTCCGCGGCCGAATTTCCCCGACGCGACGTGTCTCCGGGTGCTCGGCGATTCCCCCGCGACAAAGGGCAAGTCCGAAGCGAATACTTCGCCGTCCGCATGGTAGAACCCGAAGAAACGTGCTCGGCTGATGCGTACCTGGAACTTTTGAAGATGTACTTCCGCATAAAGAGCTTTTCACGCTGACAATGCGACGCCGTCGACACAATGAGATCGGTATACTGTGTCTGAAGGGGGCGGATGTTGCATCGTATATAAACCGCGGCATTAAAACGTCTGTAAGGCTCCATGGAAAAATGGAACGAGGCGCGAAAGGTCGGTCGATTCATGGCGCAGTTGAATAGAGGATTGTATAGCCGTGTTAAGCCATAAACAGAGTAGCACAAAATTACTCTTTGTAATGACGAGATATTAATAAAATTTTCATATGTACGTGTGAACAATGAAATATTATGATAAATGGAAAAGCGTGGTCGAAGCTTTACATGGAACGAATTTTACATAAATGCCTCAAATTATATGGATTTTTCTTTTAAAAAGAACGTAGCATCAGTCGTGTACAGTGTACACAGTTTGGAACACTGGTAATTGAAGAGATCTTAAAGAAATAGAATTAAAAAATTTAAATTTAATTTAGAAATAAAAAATTAAAAAAGTAATTAAAAATGATAATTTAATCGTGAAAGAGTGTAAGATGTGTAACGTTATTATTTTCTTTCAATTCAATCCTACTTTATACGAGAAGAATAACCGATAGTGAGAGATATTTCACAATCTGGATTGATTTAAAGAGATGCACGGACAATTTGTTGACGTATTCGAAACCGAATCGTAAAAGACTGGGTGCATTAACTCTTTACAATGATCACGAGACTAGTCTTTCAAACATATTTTTAGGTTCTGTACATTTGGTCTCTCGAAATTATGATAGTTTTATTATTTACATAGCAAACCTTCAAAAGAAATATTCAAAAAGAAAGAGAAACGTAACATAATTAAAATTTTGATGCATGTCTTTCAGATTGATTTTATTTGCATTTTAAAACCTCGTTTGATTGTTCTTTTCCTAGGTTTTAAAAAAAAAAGAAGCCGATATATCGCGTAATAAGTATCACCACATTTTCCTGTATTCTAAGATCTTTTCCCGGACTTGGTCGGACCACAAAGCAGCCACGCTCACAGCTCGGCAATATTTTTCGGTACCGCAAGTTTTTATCACCCGACTGCGAGCGCAATGAAATATCGACGACGTAACGTAAGCATGTACATAAGTTACTGCGTGTGCTCTGGCGGTAATCGCGAGCCCCGCGGTCGTACGAAGAATTATTTGACAAGTAAATCGTCGTTGAGAGATGCATGTGTCACGGTCAAGGGCCGCATCCCGACCATTTCCAGATTCGATCGATTCGCAGTTGAGAAAAAGCAGCAGTTTGCACGCGGTCTAGCGTAAATATTTCCTCGTTATATCCTTCTCGAGTCGTGTTAAAATCCGAAACAACCGAAATTACAGTCGAATTTATTAAACGCTCAACTGAATACGTTTCACGCGCAGTACGGACGATTGTACCTCACGCTGCATAATAAAACAAAGTTATGCAAACCGATCGATAATAAGTCTGGCCGCGCTATGACACGCTCATGTTAAATCAATGGACGATTGAGCGCAATTCTATAGGATGGGAGTGCCGGTTCAGAACTCTTGCAACGGAAAAGGCGCATCCTGTACCTTGTCAACTGACAGTTGAAAATATACCGGGTGCTCGATCGCATACCGAGAACTTTTCTCGGTGTCCGGTGCGTTTTTGCCGATAATATTTTAGAGAGTATTTTGCCAAGAAAAAAATTAAGTTTCGATTGTGAAACACACATGCGAAAAAATTATTAAATTTGAAGCTTATTATATACTGATTGATTAAAAGTTATATAAAAAAATTATATTGTTATTTGACGCCATCCACATATAAAAATATATTGTTTTATCTTTTTTCGATTTCGTATAAGAGAATTATGCACTCTGTTCCAAGTAAATCCTAATAAAAACCTAAAGAGACGTAGCCACGCTCTTTGTTCCGCGTTAATAATAGCTGTCTTTTTCTCGGGATTCTCTATCTGTGCGCACGAATAATTAAAGAAAGAAATAATTAAAAGGGAGGAAGGTTCTCTTTTGTGTTTTCTGCACAGCGCTCTCGCGTATTGTTGGAGACGTTTTCAATACTCTAATAAAAACGCGCATTAATCAGCTTAGCGATAATTCGATTACTAATTGTAATAAAAGTAACCAACCGATATTTCTCAATTCTTCTATTGCCAGATAAAATAGCAATTATGTAACAGTATCAAAAATACATCTATATGTAAAATACTAAATTATCCTTAATCATATATATAGATCGAGAAATTATTAGTAAATATCTTTTAATCGGTAAACAGAAATCTCACAAATATTTAAATATCGTATATTAATTAAGATGAAAAGTTGCGATGGAAGAGCCAGTTACTTTAGTTTTAAGCCGCGTCGCGTTTAATCGATGTCGTAACGAGACATACGTGATAATATATTCGGCGATGCGTATACGCGCGTTCGAGGAACGGCCGCGTGCACGTTCCACGTGACATAGCAAACGGGTCACAGCGATTCCATCACGGGCGCAGATAAAAAGTTTATCCACCCACGGGATAGGTCCAGTCTCTAACAGTGCCTAAGCGCGCCCTTCGTATATACGAGCAAGCGCATGCACCGCTTTCCCGTGTAACCAAACCCCGATGATATCGCATTAACTCGCTCATTAAATTGATTACGAGTAGCACAGGGACGGTACCATTACTCGACAATCGACCGATATCTGATAATCGTACGACGGTGCTCCCGTACTAACGCAACTACGGTTGCGAGACTTGTAAAAAGATCCACGGAGGAAGTTTGTCAATAGAAGTTTGTCAATAGACGAACGCGATAAGTTATACCTTCGGGCGTTTATGTAAAACCATATAATATTGGAAATGTTCCTCGGTAACTTTTAAAAAGATATGCCTTAAATGTTCCCATGCTGATAAAGAAAATATATGTATTTCCTGTCGAACTACGCGCGCGTTTTCTTCGTTCATTTTTTTTAAGTTGTAAACGAGAAAACTTAACGTCGATGATACAAGTTTCTGTCAAATCCCGAGTGATGTACAACGTAACCGCGCGTCCGAAATGCATCGAAATCACGTCGGGGAGGGCAGAGGCCCCGCGTGGGCTCAAGATCAGACGACCACCATGAGACACGGTGACGTCATGGATGCACGCGTGTTCGTTCGTCTGCTACACACGACGTGTCAACGGGGTCACGGCAGTTCGATTACCGTCGAGATCGAGGCGAGATCAATCCTCCCATGGGGTAGGTCGGCACCACGGGGCGCATTCGACGATAGAAAAGAATCTCTCCGGGGGAGAGTAGTCGGAGGACGCGACACGGAGAAACTGAGGGAGTGGTTTTAATGCATGATCGAGGCTCATTGTTGCTGCAGCTCAGTCTCGGCATTTCTACGTGAACTAAACGAGCGCTTTTCTCCAAGTATCGCAAACAATACAGAAAGTTAAGAAAGAAATGGGTGTTAGACTGTCGTTGTCCGTCGTTTGAGATCAGCGTCGCATCGAGGACAAGAAGAATTTCACGCGAACTGTTGCACCTGATAAAGTCAAGTATCGGTGATGAATATATTCGATTTCTAGAATGTAATTTACACAAAAAGTACTCTTAACAATAAATTTGCTAGATAGAAGTACTCTACAATCTCGATTAAAACTTTTATAAAGTTAAAATTAGATTATTTAGAAGAAATTCGCATAATGTCGCTGCGTAGACAAAACGATCGCAAATACTATTCGCTCACTTTGCCTTAAGCTTAATCAGTTAATAAGATTATCGGATATATACTTTAACGTCACTTCGATAAAAGACAATTTTTATTGTAAAACTGTAACATTCTCGCGACTTAGCAGATTCAAGCGGCAGTAAAATTCGAACGAGTTCACTTGGGGCTATTAAAACCGCCGGTGTCTCATGTATGACTGTATGAGCCTTACAGCAGAAGCTAAACCGCAAATCCGAAATTCTATCGAATAAAAAATAGAAAAAGTCTATGAAGTTATAAACACGCGCATATGCGTCTAAAATTAAAAAAGGTGGAGTCAATCCATTCGCTTTCTCTAAGACGCTCGTAGTTTTATCCTAATATTTTGTAATTTCGTTATTCCATTGCAATAACATACAGAAAAAGAAGAAGTGCCAAATCAAGACTTATATATACTCGTACATATACGCAACAATCTATAATCTTGGAAATGAGATTATATTGCGTTAAATAAAAAAAAACTTGCTTGAATGAATATATTTATATAGTTCAACCAAGAAAAAAAAATTGAAATTCTTTTAAGATTATAGATTGTTGCGTATACACGAGTATGTATATAAAGTTTTGATTTGACATTCCTTTTTTCCTGTAGTTATTCTTCGCTCAACTGTACGTATGCCTGGAAATTTGTCGAACGCGCGTTGTACCTTTTGAAACGAGGATGTCGTTGCCCCGTCGCATTCTCGAGGGCTGTACTTTTAATACTGCTGCGCCCTTCGGCAGTCCGTGAGGCATTGTAAACTCCCGAATGGGTCAATCAGTGAACACGTCCTCGCTAATAGACCGATTGAAGCCAGCCAGGTTTTGACAGGTATCCCAAAGATCCCGTCGAGACGTAGTAAATATTTTAACGCGCCTGAAACGTATTCAAATTCGAGGTCTCATTCGAAAGTTTTATTTGAAAGATTAATTTTATGTTCGACAATTGCAATTTCCGATTAAGGAAATCGCGATAGCCATTGAGATATTTTATCGGTTGCCGCCATTTGCTCCTTTTTTTATACTGTCAATATTCGAGGTGAGAAGTCTATCGAAATTGCATTAACGACAAAATTGCACGTTGCAGTTTTTATAAGTAAAAACATGATGACCATATTATAGATAATTTATTTTACACACCTTTATGATGCAGAATTTCGCAACGGGTCCATTATTTGGTCAATCGCGCAATATTCGGCTCGGCCGGCTCGGCGGCAGTCCAAACCGTAAAACTTCTCGCTTCCAGAGTGCGCCACGCGACAGTACACTGTCGGTTTACGGAAACGTTCGATGTTCGACGATTTTCGCCGGTGATCGTCGAGCGATTTGCGGATTTAACCTTAAATTCCACTAAGACACTTGCGGTGTGAAAACATGTTTGGCAAATTGATCACGGGTGTATTTCAATCTTTACCGTAAATATTAAACTTTATCTTTATTCTCGAAAATTAAGAACATTTTTCGAAATAACTTCTTGTAATCGTATCATCAATTTTCAATATACGTTCGCCGTCAAGCGTATTTTAGCCTACTTTCTATTCATACCGAATTATTTTGTAAGAAAAAAGCGATGAAATACGAAATTAAATTATAATATTAAGTAAAAGTATTACTTAATTATAATATTAAGTAAAAATATTCATTTGTAATTTGTGTCGTTATTAGGTCTTTCTATTATTACTAAATATAATCGTCCTACAAATATAATTGCGTATTATATGTATATTAATTGTGGCCAACGATCACCGGTGACCGTCATGAACTGGTGAACGTGTTAATAAGGATTAACATCTTGTTTGGCGATTAGAAACCTTCAACATTTAAAGAAGAGCAAGAGATTTGATTTTCTTCAATTTAAAACTACTATTCACATCATTGACATAAGACGGCAATGAGATCTTAGGTAACAAAATATAGATATATTACGTATTAATATCACATTTTGTTAACATGTTTGCAGACGGGCCACAAGCCAACTTTCATCGACAGCGACTGCGACGACTGCGGTGTGGAGCCCATGGAGTTCAACATTTGTCAGAAACATAATGAGATATCATTTCCCTCATCCCAATGAAAGAAGACGCATAAAAAGGCACGGATGGCTTGCGAGATTGTCAACACCAAATGGTAGAAAAATTCTCCAAAGAAGAATCTTAAAAGGCAAACATGTGTTATCTCACTAATCATTGTTATGTTATCCATCTGATTGATCGAAAGCATGAGAATATATGCTAAGAAATAAATATTATCAATTTAATTAAAATCCTTTTTATTACAATTACAATACTTATTGAGAAATGTGAGTTAATTACCATTATATTTATTACATGTGAGCCAACACTTTTTCATCATCTGCAACAGCATTCCTTGCTTCATCCGGTATCTTAAATTGAAGCTGCTTGCAGGTCCAATCGAAAGGATCCATCAAAGGTGCATCTATTATTACATCTTTTTTCTCTTTGCCGAGAATTAAGCGCACATTTTTTAGATGTATGTGAGTCGGAATAATTTCTTGTTTACTCGGTGGCACATCTAGCAGATCTAGCAGTTGTCGATTCATCTTCGGCATATCCCAACAGGAATCGGCGAATGGATCGACTCTTAACCATGTACCCATAATTTCTTGGGCGCGCGATCCGTGAACATTATCTCCGAGAATCGGACTGTACAGCATCGTGGAAGCGAATAACCTGACAGCATTCCACTTTCTCGCGGATGCTTCGATTTCTATTAGGGAACTCAAATTATGTGTCGAATTGGATAAGACTTTATAATCTATATTTAATATCTTGACTTCATTTCTCTTCGCCTCGTTGTTACTCCACTTAGTCACGATAACAGGCTGAAATGCACACGTAATCCGTTATTTCAGTGAACATCAAATTACTTCGTAGAGAACATATACATGGAGATAGATGTACCTTTTTGTCTCCTAGCGTAGACTTTTTTAAAATCATCGCTAGATGATATTTTCCTTTAATCTCGTTCGGAACTCTGATCGTGACCACCCAATATTTCTTATATTTGCCTGCAGTTCGATTTCTCGCAAGTTCTATCTGCCGACACACTTTGTCGTTAATTCCAAAAACATATACGCCACTCATATATCTGCAAAAATAGGTAATTTGTAAGTAAAATAAGTTTTTTTTTTTTTAGAAAAAAAAAGAAAGTGAAAGGGTTATGTACTTTTCTGCTCCCAAGGATGGTATTAAGATTGGTACATCTAATTCCTTCGCAAGGTATGGCAAAGTGTCTTGTACAGAATAATTCACTGCACCTACAATCTTATGAGTTAACTGCAGACGTTGGTTTGTTTTTGGCAAGCTATTAAGCATAGGTATGCCATATGGTTTGTTTATTGCAATTATTCCATCTGTAAGAAAGTATTCACAGATTAATATTGAAATGTATCACTTTATCAGCTAAGTACAATTAAATATATAGACATTTATTTCCAATAAATTCAACATTTCTTATTATCTATTAAATAATATAACTTTTGTATAGACATCAAGAAAAAATCAATTTTGACGATAAAAGGAAACTGTTATGCTAAAATAATCAACGCAAGTGGAATAACTGCGACTTTACATTTCTTTTAAGTTATAATATTAATAGTCATCGCAAATAATAAACATTATTTAACGGTCAATAATGCAGCAATTACATTCAAAAGCAAGGATTACTAAATTTCACAAAATGGACCAATAATCAATTCGCCAATCTTATAATAATGAAAATAATTATTAATCTTGCTGGAAGATGCGAGTATTTAATCGACGTAGAACAATTTTTTCTCCACCTTCATTGTAAATCACATTCTTCAGCAAATCTTTCGCAAACTCGTTCTCCGATTTCCACGGGTGAATTTGGTTGTACGGATGGACCACCTTCTGCGTCGTCGACGTCGTCGTGTAACCCTCTGTCGTGCAATACCCCCTGTAGCACGTGCGAAACGCCATCGCGAACTCGTTGGTCCGCATGCTTCTGAATACCGTCATCACGCCCTTCATTTCTCCCCGACTGAGATTCGCGAGTCGTTTTCTTTATGAACGCGTCTATCTATCCTGCGGCTTCGGCCAGTTCGGCCCCTTCAGCCGCGTTCGGCGGAGACACGGGATCGTCGGGATCGCTCTTCGATTTGAGGTTAAACTCAACGCAACCACACGTGATAACCGGAGAAGCGAGACGACAATGACGACATGGGCTTATCCGTTTCGATCATTTAAGAAACGGACAATATCTTTATCTAGCAATGATTTTCAAATTTGGTGAAAGCGTGAGCTTTTGTATGCAGAATTCAGCGATTCACTGGGCGAACACGAGCATCAATAATCGTCGATGATGCCGGATGCCGTCACTAATGAGACATATGAGCACCAGAACCAGACCCAGAAGCCAGAAGCGAAAAACTTGATCTGGACATGTCGGCGTTTTAACCATTTCATTTCCAAATTATTTCATTATTTAACAGCTAACTAAGACAACAAAAATAGTTGTTTGCATTTTCATGCATATTACATGACAAATAAGCGAAAAACATTTAGGCATTTTGAAAACGTATTATTTTTATTACAACTAGATATATACGTATTATACTGCCCTGCTAAAGAAAAATGCCGTATCTGCAAAAATTCACATTTTGAGTCATAAATCGATTAATTCTGACATTTTCCATCTGGAGGAATTCATTGGACTGGGGGCCGGATAAGTTTTACGAAATATCTTTTATAAATGAATGAATTCTTTTGTATTTATAAAAGTAGGTTGAGAGGACTCATCCTAATGTATGTACAACAATTTGCATTGCAAAATTATTATACGTAATAAAAATTTCTTTGGTAAAATATTTCAAAGAAGTTATAAACATTATCTACAACAATTCTTATTATATTATTTATGATAACTTGCGATTAGATTATACAATATTCTATATATGTAATCATATATGATCATTTTTATGTCTCATTTTCTCAAACTTTATTAAAAAAAAAAACAATGCTAAAATTATTTTCTTAATCATTTTTTATAATTGTTTTCTTATTATTTTTCCTGTGTATACAGAGATTATACAAGAGAAAGGAAACATATATGGACATATATTTTATATATAATTCTATTTATTTATACATTCTATACATTTCTTATATGACACATTTTTTACCATAAGAATAGTGCGAGGTCTTTTATATCGATAATCGATATCGATAGTCTTCAAATATCTCCGCCTCCCGGAGTTCCATTGATAGTCCCGATAATTTGTCCATGATTTATTTTTTTAAATAATATCTTGTTAATTATATTATATATATATATATATATATATATATATATATATATTGTATATATTATATAATTTTCAAGCAAACAATTGAAAAATAAGATCGTATTACCGAAGAATGTCGATATAACATACATACGCAGTATGGAACACGTCGAAATGAGCCGCATTTGCGGCGCTCGTGGCGTTCCGTCGCTCCGCGCTCGCGACTGCATTCAGGCAGTAGCCATCGCGCAGCGAGTGTGATTCGTAGCATTCTTGGCAATCTCGTATTTCTCTCTCTTTTTTCAGTTCCGATTAATCGAGAACCGCCGACCTCCGCGCGCGACTACCGCGAAACACGACAGTCAGTAGCGTAAACCCTGTTCGTCGACGGCGCCGGGAGGCAACCGGGAGTGACGACGTAGAGCACCAGAAGGCCGGCTCTGTCCTTATCTCTCTCTCGCTCTCGATCTCCTTTTCTCTCTCGCGCGAGCGAGCCATCTCGGCAAAAGAACTCGACTCCGTCGATCGGCACCGCGGGCCCACGTATCGCGCAACACGACGTATCGGGTTGCTCCCCGGACAGGAAGGGCGATCCGTATTGTCTCGAATCTCGGCTCTCCCGAGCGGAGGATTTTCACGCTAGAAAGCGGCCGTCCAGCAGGGCGATACCATCTTATATGACTTTACTTCGACGACGAGGTAAGTTTCTCCCGTATATCACGGTATCACTCTCGAATTTTTAACGGTCCGAGATGCGAACCGACGTGACGACGGCGGTCCAATCGACCTCCATTCAACGTCAATCGCGTCGATTGAATTGCCAATTAATTTTTTTTTCTCTCTTCCGATGCCATAACCTCTTTCTACCCACGTCGCTCGCTCGCTAATTTTAGCGACCAGCCATTTTGGACACGGCACGACGGGACACGGAACGTGCATGCGTGCGTGCGTGCGTGCGTGCGTGAGTGCGTGCGAACGAGCGAGCGAGCGAGAACCACGGACCCCTCGCTCTCCTGCGGAAATGAGCGTGTGTCCCTC
This sequence comes from Temnothorax nylanderi, assembly GCF_030848795.1. Taxonomy (NCBI): domain Eukaryota; kingdom Metazoa; phylum Arthropoda; class Insecta; order Hymenoptera; family Formicidae; genus Temnothorax; species Temnothorax nylanderi. Next base: position 649,640 of record NW_027249151.1, on the reverse strand, counting down.
TCCCTCTCCCACCGTTCGCAACGACGATGACGACGACTCGCGTGCGTGTCGCACGGCGCGTCACCGCCGGCGGAGGAAATGGAGCTTCTCGAAAAGCCGGTCTCCTGACCCAGCACACCGGACCCTTGGGTCCGCGCTTTTCGCTATTTTCACTTGCTATTTTCAGCTGCGCTCTCTTACTCCTAGACCTGACGCAAAAATAGACGTGCGTAACGTAAGCGCGCGTCACGCTTGAAAATTCCGTGGACATGGAGAAAATTCGAAGACGACACGGAGAGCGCGACCGGAGAGGACCGCTCCAGGCTTTTCTGTAGGTGGAAGAGGATAGGGGAACGAGGGCGACTGAGCAAACGGGCTTCTTGTTTCGCCTTGAACGTATATTTTTACCTTAAACGTTTCGTACAACTCGGTGGCTCTTGTACCCTCTGCATCGAGAATGGGACATATGTACAGAAGGGAGGAAAGGAGCGAGGTGTAGGAAGCGCAGTGGAAACAAGCGGGTCTATTTTAGCAAGCACCTCTCCAACTGGCCTATCGCATCTGTATTCTGATGCGTATACGTGACCGTAATAAGGCATTTATTTCGTGATTTCTCTCTTTTGTAATGAGTTGAACGAGCAATTCGTTCTACGAGCGGGAACTGCTAGCATTTGACGAGCAGGATTTGATAGCCAGCATTGACGTTGGGCCTGTTCTTTTTAGTCGAACTTCTTTGCACGGTTCATCTTTTCTTTTTTTCTTTTTACGTTGGAGAGAAAAAGAGAAAAGATGAACCGTATAGGAAGTTCAGCTAAAAAGAACAGGCCTATTTGTGACATTTTGTAGGCAATTGTGAGGGAAAGTTTTTAAGTACGGCATATAACCAACTATGTAACAATATAGCTGGCTATATGCTGTACTTCAAACTTTGTTACTGGATGTCGTCCATTTATTACAAATAATTGTTTCTGTATATTACGTATTTCTCTCGAAGTATTGAGTAAAATGGTAAGCCATTTACAGTATTAGAAATGAAATTAGGAATTATCAAGTTCCTAATAATCGCTCTTTGTTTCTAATTTATACGTGAAATTTACGTATTCATGATGGAATATATTATTTTGTATATTTTCTAGGTCTGTGGTCAAATGATGTTTGTTTTAAGAGGATTAAGAAGGCTTTCGAGAAGCCTGCTGAATTTGCTTTGTCCCCTTCGTTGCCATTAATTACACATTTTCGTAATTCCCGTGATTTCAGTTGGGAAATGGTGCATACTCTAAGATAATTAAATGACGCGCAGAATTAACTTCTCGCTGTAACTGCCGTATAAGGATAAAGGTTGGAGAACGGAACGCAATGTTCCTTCTGACATTTGTACATCCTGTGTGTATTTATTTATTATTTTATAATATTACACAAAAGAGAGAGAAATACCTTCTTTTATAAAACCTGTGCGAATACATTCGAACCGTTGAACTTGAAAAAAAGAAAGGAACGAGCGGACGCCTCTCGCGTGACGTTTGCATGCGAATTGTCGATTGCTGTGTCATCTAATAACTATTCCGAGGGTTCAATAGCGATTACGAATTATATATCAATGCTAATGTTACAACGAATGTATAATTAATCCCAGCATATTATTACTTTGTTAACGTCGATAGCGAGACGGTACCGACCGATCAAAAAATTTTAAATTGTATAAATATGGGATTTTGATCTTCAACGAATCCCCTTGAATTTTTAGCCGAATATCGGCATAAAAATTCCAATTTTGCAAAACTCAATCTAGCTGTATCTCGCTATTTTTCCCCAGTATATATTCCCAGTATACGGTTTCCGATAGTAACGTTAGTTCGGAGACATCCAGTACGTGCTGCGATTAGATTATATAGCTGTAGATCTATTACTGCAAATACGTCGATAAAAGAAACCTCGCAAGATAATAACATTCTTTCGGCGCGATTTTCTAGTCCATGTTGTTCAACTTCGTCACGATCAGCAATAACTCGCTTGGCTCATGTTTGTAAATACATTCCTATCGACAATATGAACTTCCTCGAGCGCACGCAAGCGTCGGGCGCCAGTCTCTGTAGTTTGAGAGTCCGTGGAATTTCGAAAAGTTTGCTTCGGAAAAAGGCATTGATGTTATCAGGTACTGTTCCTATTTCTTACGTGTGTACAGAAGATATAAAATCGTATATAGATAATGAAAATCTCGACTCGATAAGATCGATCAAATGCAAAAATAGTTAAGAATTGAAGCTTCGTAAGAATTCGAATAATTCGGAAAAATTACGAGCAACCACAATAATAAGTAGGAATTAGAAGTTTCATTATTGTTTATTTTCGCGACATTCTGGAGAGCGTCCGATTCGGACGTTGTTGCCGAAACATTTGAAGACAATTGCGTCAGACAGGATTAATTCTAAATCTTCTTCCTTTGTCCGTGCGTGACTGGCGAGTGTGTTTTTTGCGTTTATCTGGCCAAGATGGCCTGCTACTTTGACCCATAAGCATGTATACGGCGTACGGTTCTCGATAACGATGCAAAATAATACCGCGCTTTATCAGAAGGCAGCGGTTCTCAAGCGTCGTCTTCGTGCGACTCGTGGAATTTTCGTAACGCGATCCCTCCTCACTCCTCACAAAGGATATTTCTCCAATCCAATTTATCTCGCTCATTGTTAGACAAAACATTCTTGATCCGCGAATGCCTTTGCGCCCGAAACTCCATCTTCTTCTTATGTTAGAACGTGCGTGTACGCGCGCGTTTTGGCCACAGCGATGAAGTAATGTTACGAGTTCCAGCATCGCTTGCCCTCACTTTCTCCGAATCCGAATCGCGAGCAGAGGCAAGCGTGCCAGAACGAGTTTCGCCGGGAGGAAAGTATTTATCGAGGATCGCCGGGCCGATAATTACGGCCGCATCGAGAACGTCGCGCTCCCGGACGGAGAACTCCCAAACGGAGTTGTCTAGTCGTTAAGACCGACCGCGAGAATCTATAAATTGTCGGCTTTACATTTAACGGGCAAATAATTTTTTTTTTGCGATGACGAATAACAAGTTTTCTTTCGAGGTATTCAAATGCTGGCTGAGACTCGTTGAATGAAAAAGTACATAAATGTAAATGTTGAGGCGCTGGTCTTAGGAATTTGCCAATCCGGACGGATTTGCATTAATTAAACCTTCATATGGATCTTGTAAAAAAATCTGTTTTGTATTTCAGAATTATAGAAATGGCAAAAATATTCTTAAGAACTTATCAACGTTATATTACTTAATGAAAATGAGATTATTAAATTATTGGTCAAATTATATTATTTACCGCTTCCATACAGGCACGTTTATTACTTAATTTAATCCAACGGCCGATATATCAAACACAGATTAATTAAACACAGCCGGACAGAGAGTCATGCTTCAACCCATGACGCGACCTGGACCTGGGTCAATCCACCCCGACCTATCTCACAGAGTTTTTTCCTAGAATCTTTCGCGCTATTCGCAAGTCGTCGACCAGGGACTCGATCAACTGCTAGGAAATTTTATCTCGACGTTAATTTAATATTTTCCTCCCCGGGATTAATTTAATCTCACGCGTCCACACACATACACACATACACACAAATGTTAATTCCACAATTTGTTAAAGAAGAGGCCTCGATTGCGAACCAGTTAGCCACTTGAGAGTAGAGTAGTGTGACCTTGCCCGAAGGCTGCTCTCTCCTTAGAAGAGGCGCCGTCGGCGTCCGGATCGGCGTCGTCGGCGTCCGGATCAATATACACGGTGGCGGCGAAAGGACGCGTGCGCGCCGCGGGGTAGGCCGACCTCCGGGGTCCCGAGAGCCGTCAGACTACGAAGAGACGAGTAACCACTCTAGTTGCGCTAGCGAGAGGCCGACCTTCTCAGCTCTCTATCTCTCTCTCTCTCTCACACACACACACACACACGCGCGCTCTCTCTTTCTCGCGAACTACCCCCTGCGCGAGAATCGATTCTCTCTCGGCGACGCGACAAACCTGCTCCACTTTTTCCACTCTTTCTCTCTCTTTCTCCGTCTCCGAGCCTCGTCCTTCTTCGACGTATCTCTCCGCTCACGAGGGTGCCGTTGGAGAAGAGGAAGGAAGTCTGGATACACCTGGCGATCAACGACAGCAGCCGCGTCACCGTCGCAAATCACGACTTATGCGTCTGTACCGAGCAGGTAACCCTCCCGTTTCCGGTGCGCGCACTTCCACGAGGGTGTTCAGGTTTCCCCCGGAACGGTCGCCACCTCGCGATTGGGTTAACCGAGATTTACTATTAGATTATTGCTGCGTAAATTCCGTCGCTGGGGAACGACGGGGAAGGTGAAAGTTCTGCGGCTCCATGCGTGAACCCGAGTATCGAAATATTTGACACGTCACACTTCGACACGTTCTGTTCCGACAACGATGTTGTCAAACTGCGAGGGGCCAATATTCGATTTATCATCCCAATCAATTCTCGCGGTCCATCTTCGCGAATACGCGCTGCCTTTGCTAAAAAAAAACAATGTATAATTTAGACTCTTATAAGAGTCTTGCTGCCACGTCTTGAAACGCCTTGAGGTGTCTTAACAGTAGCCGCGAATGCGACGCTTATAGCCCGGTAAATGGAGCGTAAGGATCAATATTAATATCGCACAGTTATTGTAAACAACAGGCACCGGCTGCAATCGGGTGCAGAATTACACACCACTTGCATACCGTACGATTGAAACACGAGAGTCCTTGTGCGAATCGCGCTCTCAGATATCTCGGATGCTAAATCAATAGGGGATGTCCCTCGAGAAGTGCCGTTCCTTACAGTATTACAAGACGTTAACTTGATTGCTTGTGACAACCCGTAACTCCCCCGTGTACAAACTTTCGATCGGTCTCACGGAGTGATTGTGCGCGAATAAAAAAACAATTCTTCGCTCACGAGGCGTGCCTGTGAACAATTTATTATTAGGAAATATTAATCGTATTGTTATTGTAGCGAATATGGTCATTTAGAAAACACAAGCGGAATTGATCGAGCGAATAAATCACATTCGAATAAGTCCGGAGAAATCGAGTTACATCGCAAACATGTTTTGTGTCCGAGACATCAGCTTACCCCTTAATTTATTATAAGGTATATACACTTCGGTGCAATCATATCTCGAGCGTATCTTCATTTATTGCGACTGCATTTGTTCGATTATCGAGAGAGATGAAATTTGTCCGTCGCAAATCTCGTTTTCGCAACTTCGTTCAGTCCGACTTAGCGGTCATCGCTATCATGTTCCTAATACGGCTCGTCCCGCACGAAAATCATCCGAATGATCGTTAGCATCATAGCCAGATGAAACGCACACCGGTCCCATGATCGTCCATCCGTCTGAAAATTATCCTGAATTTCATTCTCATGGTTTTGCATCTCTCGTGAACGCTTTTAGCAGACCACTAACTCGCATGGATAAGAGCAGCCCGCAAGATTCGCCCTCGGATTCCTTGATTCCTTCGCGTCCGAGACACATCTTCAATCCTACAATTAAAATGATTCCGATAAGATCGAGGTTAAAGGGAAAAAAACAATAAGAATAAGAATAATATTATCTTAATTAAAGTTGTGCAGATAGAGTTGCACAGACATTTATTCTAAGCAAATACAAATGTCTCAGTTTCCAACTCTAAATGATTTCTCAAATTAAAGTTCCATTTTTCTAAGTTAATATATAATCAAATTTCCTTATACGGTAGAATAAATTTAAAATAACATTCCAGATAAGTTCTTTTAATTAATTTCAATTCTCCAAATTTGAGACAAGATTTCTACTAATTTCCTTTGATTTTATTTAAATATAATGTAAAAAAAATAAAGTTACAAAAATTATAATCTAACAAAAAATCGAAAGTGACTAAACTGGATTAGGACAGTTTCAAGATTGTTTTTGTTCTTCTTTCTTGCAGAAACATCCAGGATATCATCCAGAGGGAAAGGATCGGCGTGTAGCAAAGGCGGCGGCGACAGTAGAACACTATTATCCGACTGGCGATCATCAAACGGCAACACCATCACCACCCACGACCGTTCGTTTTCGTGCGACGAGTTAACCGCCGAGTTAACGTCGACATCATCACCAACCTGGTACCACCGATTGCCAGGCTTTCTTACGGCGACCAGCGACGGACAGGCAGCGTGTATGATCATTGAGGACTACCCCCCTACCCCACCCGCCACCGCCAAACCGAGGCAACACCCGAGGCATCAAGATACCACCCAACGATTCCTAAACCTCCACCTGGTCCTGCCTAAGCACAGGACCTCAAAATTTTCCAGGTTTGTGAGTCAGTCTGGTTAGTGTCAATTTTTTTATTTTAAATTTTGTTGAGAAAATTGATAGTGTGTTTAAAAGAATATTGTTATTTCTGCTCAAATCTGAAATTTTAAGAATAACTTGAAGACATTGAAAAAGAATTATATTTATTAAAATACATTTCAAATCTACAAGTCTTGTTACAAAATGCCTAACAATTCTTTTAATTCAATTAGCGATTCAGATTAAAGATTAATGGCAGTTTGAGTTATTGCAATATTAAAGGCGAGTTTCTTCCTCTTTACAGTAATAGGCATCGGAAGCTACAGCCATTCAGGGAAACGTGACTGGCGTCAGCGGGTAGCGGCGCGGCACGCCTTACTGCTAATAAGGACTACAATCCTGAGAAGAGGAAGAACCACCCTGACTCGACACGCTGCTACGAGCTACCACGAGCAGGTAGCATCCATTGCCTGCTACTGGCTATTGCCGGCTACCAAGCTGCCGCTGGCTGGAAACGTGCGACAGAGGAGATCTAGAAGAACCAGGACGAAGACGTTACCCACCTGAGAAAGAGGAGAAAGAAGGAACAGAGCCAACGTCATCTCACGAGCTGCTTAAGCGTCGATCTTTTCGTTGTGATTCGTTAATACTTTCACAACGACGTCTCGTCAGAGATCCCTGTCGATCGGAGAAGTTAAGTTTGTTAAGAGCAAGAGAAGGCGGAAACATCGGTCACCATGGCGAGCGTGAACGTCAATCGCAATGTCAGCGATGCTTTTTATCGCTATAAGATGCCGCGAATCCAGGCGAAGGTGGAAGGCAAGGGAAACGGTATTAAGACAGTGATCGTCAACATGGTGGATGTGGCGAAGGCGATCGGTCGTCCGGCTACGTACCCGACCAAGTACTTCGGTTGCGAGTTGGGCGCGCAGACGCAATTTGACTTCAAAAACGAACGTTTTATCGTCAACGGCTCGCACGACGCGACGAAGCTGCAAGACCTGCTGGACGGTTTCATCCGAAAATATGTCCTTTGCCCAGCCTGCGACAACCCGGAAACCGAACTGATGGTTAGTTCGAAGAAGGGCACGATCTCGCAGGGTTGTAAAGCATGCGGACATCATGGCCTTCTTGAGAGCAATCATAAGTTGAATACGTACATCTTGAAAAATCCGCCGAGCTTGAATCCAGCAGTGCAGGGTAGCTCATTGACGGAGGGTAAACGCGGCAAACGCTCGAAACGCGCCAATGGCGACGCCACGGGTACAATCACCACCGCCACGGCCACCACTAACGGCAACGATCGATCCGGTTCTCCGGAAAATGACGTCAACAATTCTACAGACATCGTGGTAGAACCACCGCCAGTAAGAACGATCAACGACGACGGAGATGACCTTAAATGGGCGGTGGATGTGTCCGAGGAGGCGGTTAGAGCTCGTCTCCAAGACCTGACGGATGGTGCGAAAGGTATGACTATCAGCGATGATCTTGAGAAGAGCGAAAAGGAGCGCATGGACATGTTCTACAAACTGGTTAAATGCCGTCGCGATGCCGGCCAGCTGGACAACAATCACAAGGAGCTCGTGACCGAGGCGGAACGTCTCGAGATTAAGACCAAGGCGCCGTTGATCCTTGCCGAGTTGCTGTTCGATCAAGGAATCGCCGCACAGGCGAAGAAATATCGAGTATTGCTGCTGCGCTTCACTCACGACGACATTAAGGCGCAGAAATATTTGATCAGAGGAATCGAGCAGGTGATCGCATTGCATAAGGAGGCGTTGATGCCGAAGGTTCCCGGAATCCTCAAGGTAAAAAAATTAATTTTTTGGGAATTTTTTAGAATTAACTTTAGGAAATATTTTGAAAAGTTTATTAGGGCATTCAGTGAGAAAGTATTAATATATGTCGTAATTCTTAGATATCGCCATTGACTTAGTAAATAATTTAAAATCTTTGCATGCATTCCTAGTTGTTTTACGACGCTGATATCTTGGAAGAGAAAGCATTTGATGAGTGGTCGAGCAAAGTCAGCAAGAAATACGTCTCAAAGGACCTGTCGCAAGAGATTCACGATCGAGCTGCACCATTTTTAACATGGTTGAAAGTTGCAGAGGAAGAGGAGTCTGAATCCGAGGAAGAAGATGACGATGTGCAGGTAATCTTATTGTGCTTCAAAGAGAAATGCTAATTTAATTCAATTTTTTAATTATTTTTTATTTCTTCTATTAAATATTAATTAAATATATAAAACCTTTTTTGTTTTACTTATTTATTTGTTTGGGGGGGGGGGGCATAAGTAAATTAAAAATGGCTCGACTTGAAAGATTAAACTTTCTTGTTTCTTTCAAAGTAATCCATTGAATTTAATGCTTCTTTCCTCTGCATTATTCACACCCTTAAACTATTTCGATATACTTTTTTTTCTAACTTTGTCTGGTTTCAAATTTTCCATTTTAGATCGAATACGACGATAGAGCCAAGCAGGAATCCCTGAAACAACAGCAGCCGACCACGCCGAAGCCTGCCGCCGCCACCGCAGTCGCTGCCGCCGTGAACAATGATTCCGAAGATGATTTCGATATCGATGCCATTTAAAGCACACACATACACCGTATACACGCACCATACATCCAATACACATATACACATACACACAAGCGCGACGGATGACAAGAAACACTGTCCGAGCCGTAATATCCGGGATGGATAATCATTTTCCTCTTGAACAGAATCGTGCAAATGCAATCTCAAGTTATACGCAAATAGATATAGGATTTTCGTTGTTTTAGACTGACGAGAGTGACATAATTAAACAATGCCGTTTACACGCGAATGATGAAAAAGGGGGGAAAAAAAGAGAAAAAAATTTTAACCGTTCCTAAGAGTTTAGCGTGATTTATCTATGTACAGTATATTCGCAATACTTTTAATTGTTTTAACGATGCAAATACGCACTTACTGGAAGATCGTTATTTCCTTAATATTGATCGATTGTCGTCGAGACTTTTTAATGGTGCGCGTATATCTTGAAATGCATCCCTTTCAGACAAAAGAAGACATTCATAGAGTTCATGAGCATTGTCGGGGAAATTGGCCTGCTAAAAGCGTTCTTTATTGTATTTACTTATTCTAATTATTATCCAAATAAATATGGTTTATTGCAATGATCACCCGATGTCTCCGCTTTTTGCAGTTAACGGAAAAAATAGGAAGAATAGGTATTGCAACTGTAGCATCATGTAGCATGCAGATGTAGCGTTAATCCGACATCAATAAGGATATTTAATTCAAATTTGCCGATTAATATAGTCGTAATAATAATGAATTGCCGAGCGGATCCATATTTTTGTATGTTACTTACGTAAAGCTTGGTTCTGTTCATCTTGAACGTATTTTCTCTTTAAAATAAGAGATAAGAGAAGAAGAAGGCCGCAATTCGAATTCCGCGTTGGCCACGCGCCAAGTGAAGCGGACGGCGATTGAAACTCATTTCGACGAGTTTCGGAACTCGCCGGTATGTAAAAACGCGAGTCATCGTCCGCGAAACTTGTTTTCACGAGCAGCTGCGACTTGTCCAAATAAGTCCGTTTTACGTGTAGCCACGCTATGCTGTGCTTTCTTAAAACAAAACAAATCCATAATTAATCGAAGGGAGAGAAAGGAAGGGCGAAAAGAGTTCAGCTGCCAAGACCAAGCTTTATTAGGTTTATTTTAAAAGCGATAAATTTGTCAGCTCCGCTCGTAGTGATCGTAATTGGCGATTAACTATAAGTAGCATATTGAAACAACAAATGATACAAAAACGGCGTCTAATTGTAGTCAGTTGTGCTAAATTCCTTCAAATGATTCATACACATTGGGCGCGTTCAGCAGACCAAGCCGCTGAGTAGCAGTTGTCCCTTCTCGATGACGATTTATCCGCGACGCGCTCATCGCGCAGTCTCGTCAAAACGCGCGGGAAAACCACCGACATCGCCGAGCGTCGCGGGAGAGATTCTCGTCGGCGAATCATCCTTCGCGACCGTGAGAAATTCATCTCGGAATATTTCCGGCCGAGGTACGCGCGAAAAAGGAAGAGAGAACGAAAGACGCGAGAGCTCGCAAAATTTGGCGGCAAGGCCCGATCAGCTGATTGGCGGACGGCAGTTTGGGCGCGAAACTCCGGCACGGGAGGCCAATCAACACGCGATCGAGATAATAATCGTCCCGCTTAAGGTGCCAGTGCCCAGTGTTTCCTGCTCCGTTCGTTGTAACGGTTCCCGGCATCACTCGTCACCCATCGTCGTCCGTCGTCGCCGTCGCCGTCGCTCTCGCCGTCGCTCTCGCCGTCGCCGTTGTGTTCCTGATCACCGAGTCCAGCTGGAAAAATCGAGAATAACGATGGCGTTGCACGAATCCACGAAGGAGAACGTCCGCAAGCACCTCGAGGACGTGTCGTTGCACGTGAGTCCGCTGTTTTCTCCTTCCTCGTTCCCACCGGGCCCACGTACAATTAACCGTCTCCGTCGTACCGCATCTTCTGTCTCTATATTCTTGCAGATCGAACGTTTTATTAGCGATCATGCCGCGTGTGTCTTCGTTATCGGTGTTATCACTAAACGACTAAACAGCGCGAGTGGAAAAATCCGTTGAGTTGCGAGATCGATGATCGATCCCTCCGCTCCCTACGCCCACACGCCCCCACGCTTGCGTTTTATGTGCTTTAAGAAACAGCAAGAAACGGCTGCGTTTGAAAGGAAACGTGCATGCGGTAGATGAATGAAATTTCTGGCGATAATTGAAGAAAAAAAATATTGATGTATACGGATATATATACGAGATGTTCCATTTAGAACTTCTTTTAATAACACTTTGACCAATTCGGAGTAAGTTTCTTCTTAAAGAAAATATCCAGGGAACTGAAGATTAATTTATAACTCCCTCGTGAACATAATGTCCCAAACGGGACATATGATATGTCGTAAAAACGTCATATCATAAGACGTCTTTAAAAAAGGGCCAATTTCACCAACTACGGTTAGCTTAACCGACGGTTAAAGTTAACAGGATTGACCAATAGAAATGAATCCACCCTGCTAACTTTAACCGTCGGTTAAGCTAAGGGGATCCTGCAGTGACAAGCGAACTTCCTCGATGTCGATAATGTCAACCTTTCTAATTTTGTTTTCCCTATATCTGTCTTTGTCTAACGAAATGACATCTGTCCTTTTTTCGATTGCTCGCCATCTTTCGCAAGATCCGGCAACTACTGTTGCTGCTCTTCTTGTCATTCTGCATCCGTATTTGCAGTACTAAAATAAAATTCACATTTTTCTTTTATTGTACGCATTGAATCTTACTTCTACTTGCACGATATTATTCCTACATGTTTTCCTAAGGATAGGAGACAAACATTATGTATGTATAAACTGCAGAATTTTTGTTTTAACCAAATATTGTCGTCAGGTGACAGCTGTATGTGCCCAAATAAGTAACATTTTTAATTTTTTGGTGTTTTTTATATAAAATCGCGTTTGCTAGCCTAGATTTTTGTGCGTACTTTAATTCTGTAAAAGATTTTTGCAATTCTATAAAGCCAATTAAAAGATTTATGTGAAAACGATAATGTCGGTAAATCATACGGCTGCAGGATCCCCTTAAGCTAACCGTGGTTGGTGAAATTGGCTCTAAAGACATTATATGTCCCGATTTGGGACATGCGTGTTACGTCCGGATCGCCATAGGAAAATTCTAACGTGTCCACGTTTCAGGTGCGCCGCTTCCACAAATAGAATTGCGTAATTCCAACAAGAGGATCCTGTCCCCCCCCCCCCCCTATGAATCCCTCCTTCTATGTATATATATATATGTTCGTCGTATTCGGACTTCGGAGTCGACTCTTCGATCTGTTTTCCGACGACAGTTATGTACCGGACACGAGTCTGCGCGAAAACGTAAATTCTCCGCCATTCATTAACGGATTAACGCGATGGAGAGCACGCAGTTTGGAAAACTCGTTAACGCGATGGGAAGCGCGCGTTTCGAAACACAAAGATCATTAACGACAGTAGCGATAACGTTAAAAGGCTTGGTCGAGGCATGTCTCACGCGCTGACGCGTGCATTTTAAACGGCTCGTGTGTACTACATTGTATTAACTATATACATGGAGTAGCTGCGCATATATATCTGTGTGTGTTCAATATAGAGCTTAGAATGACCAGTGTTTTTCATCAGAATGTTTTATCATTAAATATAATATTCGCGATTTTGTACTCGATGTTATCGTCGTCGGTAACCTAAGATGAATGAAAAGGTAAATAATTTCTCTGCATTATTCTCACTGGCAGAATTCCTCCACCTACTCTGATACTCCTCTAGGTTATGAAATATTTTTGCAAGAAGTATATTAACATTTGTAAGAAGTATGTTAACATTTGTGTATAAAGGAACAACTATATATGACAAATTTGCCTTCCGAGATTTTCTCCCGATCAAAATAAATTTAGATACTTCAATTCATTAGTTTAACAAATTGCACAATTTAAAATCCGCACGATATCGAGTTCAAAATAAACTGAGTGTATTTAATTCTAGATATTTCTCGGTGCAAAATATTTTAGAATTCTATTTATTATTTTGTCATCTGTTATCATATTAAGAATATTTTACACCAAGGTGACGCTCAGAAATGTTTGTTATTTTTTGCACAAGATTATGCAATCTTATTCTCTATACGCATATAGATTTATTTTGAATGAGTAATGCGTTTAATGCAATTGCGGAAGAGTTTCTTAAATTATTATAATTTATATAACACTGCATATTAGTTTAGAGTACATTGACAATTGAATTGACAAAGTAATTCATTGAATCGTGTGATTCCTGATGATGTAATTTACATATTTACAATGTTAGGTTTAAATTAACAGTTTTTTTTTCTTACAGACATCACCAAAGAAATCATGCATTTCTCCAACTATTTCTCAGGATCATGGCTTGAAAACTGGGGTAGGTATAGCCTATTTACTCATATACCAATTTTGTGCTTGATATATTTAATTTCTTTATATATTTTTTTATATATTTTATTTTATTTTATTAAAATTTCATTGATTACGATATTTAGTAAAAACAATAAATTTGCAGCTTACCAAATCAAAAGCTGTACGAAAGGTACAACTCAAGGAGGACTTCGATCCAGAATTAGAACCACTGCTTCAGGAAGGTCCAAACCGCTTTGTAATTTTCCCTATTCAGTATCCTGATATCTGGGATATGTACAAAAAGGCTGTAGCCTCCTTTTGGACCATAGAAGAAGTAGCTCTTCACAAGGTAAACTCTTAAGTTATAATATATTTTTCCAAAGGTATAAAAATATACAGCTTGAAAACTTAACATATTTAACAGTTTAGTAATTAAAAAATTTTTAAGTAGAAAATATGCAAAATAGAATTTAATAAATATTTCATGTTCAATGATAACAATGAATTCTTGTAATTTTTACAGCTAGACAAGAAGGACTGGGATGAAAAGCTAAGTTCCGACGAGAAACATTTTATCTCTCATGTTTTGGCATTCTTCGCAGCTTCCGATGGGATCGTTAATGAGAATCTGATTGAGAGATTCAGTCAGGAAGTGAAAATCGCCGAAGCACGTTGTTTCTACGGCTTCCAAATCGCCATAGAAAATATTCATTCTGAAATGTATTCTTTGCTCATTGAAACTTATATTTCCGATCCGAAAGAAAAGTAAGTGGAATTGGCATATATTTGCACACTCACAAATATATAGTAGATATTACAATTTTTTTATATATACTTTTAAATTGTACATAAATTAAATATTACTTTTTTATTTATATTGCATTTATATTTTAATTGTTAGATATTAATTACTTTAATTACAGAAACTATATTGATTAATCTTATTTCCAGAGATTTCTTATTTAATGCAATCGAAACACTTCCTTGTGTGGGAAAGAAGGCCAATTGGGCATTGAACTGGATCAATCAGGATGGTGCTACGTTTCCTGAACGTGTAGTTGCGTTCGCTGCAGTTGAGGGTATCTTCTTCAGCGGCAGTTTTGCAGCGATTTTCTGGCTGAAGAAACGAGGAGTCATGCCAGGGCTCACCTTTAGCAACGAACTCATCTCGCGAGACGAGGTCAGTAAATTAATTTTATTTGCATCTATTTACACACAAGTTATTTAATTTATTTAATAAGTAGATAAATTTTATCTAACATAAGTTAATATATATTTCTTTCTGTGTTTCCTCTATTACATCATGTTTATACTCATTATTTTATTTTTATTGTTTACATTTAGGGATTGCACTGCGATTTCGCGTGCTTAATATTTAAACACATCGTACAAAAGCCATCGTTTGAACGTGTGAAGTCGATCATAATGGACGCCGTCGAAATCGAAAAGGAATTTTTGACTCAGGCGTTGCCGGTCGAACTGATAGGAATGAATTGCACACTTATGTGTAACTACATCGAATTTGTCGCGGACAGATTGTTCGTTGCATTAGGATTTGAAAAAGTAATGTATAAAAAAGCTTATTTATTATTTTTATCGTCATTTTAATATTTATCACGCTTTTATTTTACATAATCGATACTAATAATGTGAGAAAGTTTTAGATTTTATTTAAATTTTACTTATTAAGAGGTATGGAATATTGTGATAATTTTAGGTTTACCATTCGGAGAATCCGTTCTCGTTTATGAATTTCATCTCTCTGGAGGGGAAGACAAACTTCTTTGAGAAGAAAGTGGGCGAATACAAGAAATTTGGTGTTGCGGAAGAAGGTTCTCAAAAGAAGAGCAGCATGTCAAGTGTGGTGTTTGGTGCAAATTTTTAATACAAAAGGTTTAAATATACAAATATAAAACAAACAAAAAATATTGCATACGCTCCACGATGGAGAAAAAGAAGGACACATTAATAATTTTCCGTGACTTTGAAATAATTTTATATATAACGATAAAGTTTTGAGAAAAAATCTTTGACAAATATTCGCGAGACGAGAAATGTTTGTATAGTGTTTATAGAATATATAAGTTGACGGCATCAACAAAAAGGATATTATACACGCATTTTGCATATTTTCAGTTACAATCGTAATTTCTAAAATGCTATTTTACCAGTAGTATGTTTCAAAAAAGTATAGCTTTAATCTATGAAATTTTTAATTTCATTTTTTTTATATTTAATTCCTATTGTAACTGATGAGAAAACTTTAGGAAGAAAAAAAATTATTGTACAAATAACGCTTCTAAAAAGTTGTTCTGTGATTAGAATACTTTTCCATGATGCCGTCAAATTGTTTGACAAGCTTTTGAGAAGCAAACCGTGTTTGCCAAGATCTTTAAAATGTACAGAGTATTATTGATTGAAACAAATTTTAATTTATTGTATAGAGACTAAGCGCGATATTTGTGACACTTTCGGAAATGTTTTTTTTACGATTTGATTAAGATTCATTTTATAATTGAACAAATCAATTAAAAGAGTTAGACATTAATATTCATTTCTTGTCAGAAAGTTAAGATATATGAGCATGATAAAAGCTTTTGTCATGTACACTTCCATTATAAAATCTTACTAATGATTGGACATATCGAAAAAATACTATAAATTTGAATAAATAATCATAAATGCAGAGTCTCGAGTACTTAAAAACTTAAAACTGCAACTTAAAACAGTATTCGTATAGATAAGTCTTTGCATGTATGTAAACAATAACTATGTGGCAATAAAGCTAATTAAATAAAGCTTTCTTTTATTACGATTGGATGTTAATGATTCTGAAAACGAAAAGGGGATTTAAAAGATAAAAAAAGACAAAAAAGGATATAGTCATAAATTGAAATATGGAAGAATTAAAACAGATTTTCGTTTTATTTAAAGATAAATATATCTACAAGATCGATATATGTTGAAAAAGAAATTGTACGTATAGCTGCTTTATATTGTTCATTCACAGATTATCATATGCTTATATAACATACACTTGTATATATATTTAATATTCAAGTATGATAATATAAATTGGTAACTTTAAGTATAATAGTTTAATGAAAGATAGATATAAAAAATATATTTTCTTATGGAAGCTTATGTATAGTTAATACGGGGTTATTAAGCAAAAGGTACTTCAAAGCCTTTCTGCAGTCGATTCAGGTACTGCTCGCGGCAGTCCATGTTTTCAGCCGGTCTGTTGTACGGCAGCCAAACTGGTTCTCCCACAAAGTATCTCTTTGCTTTTATATAATTCTAAAAGAGTTTCCTCGAAAATTAGAGATCTATTTAGGATTAATTGAAAATCACAAAATTTATCTTAAATTTACTCTGAATTAGAAACTTGTTTAGCACATATTTATTTTTAAAAAAGAGAAAAACTTTTCCTTCACGTGTTTAAAAAATGATTTGGAGAAAGATAAGCTATGTGTGCCGAAAGATCAGTCGTAAAGAGAAGAATGCATTTATAAATATTCTTACATTAGTGTCCAGAGTAAAGCGATGATAAATCCCACTGGGTATGATTATTAGGTCGCCGGCCGTCACTTCAATCCGAATCCATTGATCATCCTTGTCCCGCACGTCGAAGTAGCCCGATCCATCCAGAATCAGACGTATCTCCTCGTCAGTGTGAAGATGTTCGGTGAAGAAGTTTTTCAACTAAGAATTAAATTCGGACAGAAAGGTTAATATTAGAGATGTGCGAATTAACGATTTTTAATGTTGAATCGAATCGAACTTTATTTCCCTTTTTGAATCCGAATCGAATTGAAATATAATTTTTAATTAACAGTATAATTATTATTGTAGATTGAATTCTAACATGTAGAATAAGAGAACATTATAATGTGAAAAAAATAATACTGATTATATAATATAAATTCGCTTTAAGGTAGGAAATATAATTACATTCTATTGCTACTTATTAGCTGCTCAGTGAGCGGTTGTAGCACTAAAATACACACCCACTGAATGCAACAGTTTAACATGACCGCATTGTTTTGCTTATTAATAGAAAATATTTATTATTTTATAAAATTAACAATATATATGATTTGTTTTCGAGCTATCTAGA
This sequence comes from Temnothorax nylanderi, assembly GCF_030848795.1. Lineage (NCBI taxonomy): Eukaryota > Metazoa > Arthropoda > Insecta > Hymenoptera > Formicidae > Temnothorax > Temnothorax nylanderi. The sequence goes on along the minus strand of NW_027249151.1, from coordinate 632,265 downwards.
TTCGAAATTTTCTAATAACTCAGATTTGAATCATAGAAATTCAAAATTGAATCGAGCCGAATCTCGAATCTCATCCGATTCGATACGATTCATATTCGAATAGCTCGCACATCTCTAATTAATATAATTAAAGGTATTGAAGAAATATGCTGTTAAACGTATGACGTCGATTAAAAATCTTGATGTTTTATTATAAGGAATAATAATAATTGCGAATCTAAAATAGAGATAATATGTTTCGTACCTTCTCTTCGTAATTTGATAAACACTCTTTGGAGCACGTTATTTCGTCTTCATACGAGTAACCGCGTTTTTCGCGTAATTCTTTCAAAGTAGCATCCGTCTCATAATTTAGATGATTTATCTGGAAAATAGATATTTTATATATTATAAATACAGTAAGTAAGTTTATTTGTAAAATTTTATCTATTCGATATAAACACAAACACGCACATCGAATCGTGGTAGTCTAAAAGTTTTATTTATATTAATATATAATATGCATTATATATATACATAAAGATATTAAAATAACATTAAATGATTTATAAGTGCAGAAAATTACAAATTACATAAGTAACCCAGGTAGCAAGACTCGTCATTTTGACGTCAATTGACGTCAAAAGTCTGTCATTTTGACGTCTTTTGACGTCATTTGACGTCAAAATGACGAGTGCTTGCTACCTGGGAAGGCAGGTTATTAAAAAAAATAAGTAGGTATGTCTATATATTAGACATGTGTATATATTAGATTCGTTTCAGCAATCAGCTGACGTCAGCTGATCATGATTTGACACTGAGAGAGATTGGCACGGAAAGGCAAGAGAGGCAAGAGACATGTATCATTTCGTCAGCCGTATGTGTTTTCAAAATACACGACGTAAACAGGCACGAGACAGCATCGTCCACGATATCGCCGGATTGGGTAAATTAAACTTTTCGCAACGAACAATTTAAAAAATCGGCACGTCTCTAACCTTAAAATATTCAACGCCCGTTGCGGCGAACAGATTATCCAGCGACACGAATTCCGGCGGCTGCCTATGGTGTTCGAATCTTTGATCAGCATCGCTGCTGTCCATGTACCAGGCGCGTACCATAGTTCCGTATGAACAATAACAACAAAAATCGATGTTACGCCGAATGGCGATGATGTCAGAGATCGGACTTCTGCGTTTTAACCAGACAGTAATGACGTAAGCAATTCACCAATTATCAGCTTACTGGCATCTTTCGACGATAAGGAATTCCGAGGGAGATATACAAAGATGAGGAATTTCGAATAAAAAAGAACTCTTATAGAAAAAACTTTGGTAAGCCAAAATTTGTGCATAGTGTTATACAATTCTCATTGTACATATTTATTTGTTGTATTATTTAAATACTGTTACATTATCTTTTTTTACATTTAAATATTTGAGAGAGAGAGAGAGAGAGAGAAAGAGAGAGAAAGAGAGAGAATCTATGTGTATGTGTATATATGTGTGTTTCACTTTCTTTCTTTTGATAATTATCTTGTTCTACAGTAACAATTTTATAATTACTTTAAAAATTATGTACATATACAATATAGAGGGGCAAAAGCCATAGTGGTGTAAGTCACATTTTTTAAAATATTGACTTGTATGTATAAATGCAATCTATACAATATATATGAATTGCATCTATGCACACGAGTCAATATTTTAAAAAATTTGACTTACACCACTATGGCTTTTACCCCTCCATATAATCAAGAGCAAAATTACGATTCTGTTATAGTATAGAGATCTCGAACGAGATTGAAATGTATACTTCCAGCTTCTTTCTTTTCTTTAGCAATTGATTAGCCAATCAATGGAAGAAGAGGAAGATAGGTAATTTTTTAAGATTACACATAGACATGTTATATTATACTTATTGTTAATATATTTTACGTAATACTATTTATATATTTTATTATATTTAAGATTAGCTATTGTACATATGTATACAGTTTTTTTTAATTATGTTATCAGGTTTGTGCTCAAGATGGATGCTATTTTATCTGAGTATTTTCAAAACATGCGAAGTCTTTTGTCACATCAAGAGCAAAGCTGTGGACCATTGAAACATCTCTCGTCCCGAAATACGGAAACCTCGGGTTCTATTGATACAGTTACAAATACCATTACCAAGTTTTTGAAAGACAATCCAAGATTTAAGATGTACAACATTAAGATATTTGTGAAAGACGTCGAAGTCGAAACGAGACATACCATTTCAATATCCGCCAAATGTTACAAACTTTTACTTTTGAATACGAATTTTTCCTCGCAGAACCTTTTCAGGAAGGACATATACTTCGGCTGTATGGTCGGTACATGGCCTGCTCTATCACCTTATCTTTTTTTATAGGTAATTCATATACTAGTAATAATCATATATGAATAAAGATTATTAATAATTAATAAATACATTAATTTTCTGCTTGCACTGCAGTTGTATTGAATACTGACTATCTTTGTTATATTCAATTTCCTCCTTTTTCTTAAATCAATGTGTGTATGTGTGTGTGTAGTACTGTGTAGTATGTTTAGTGTTGGTGTCAGTGTTGATACGGGAGTGTGAAAGGTGCTTGAAGTATTATATTATCTTTACTGTGCTCTTTCCATTACCATATAGCACATAAAACATTAATATCATTACAAAAAAGATCTCTTTTATTTTATCATTCAGCTTCTATATGGTTTTCGAGATAATCGAATTATAAAGTATTTCTCGTTCACTTTGAGTATTAAGTTAAATTAACATATTTTTCACGCGCCTTTAAATAAAAATATAAGAGGTTAATGTAGCAATAAATGTAATTTGTTTGGTTTCTGTAGCGACAAGAGAAAAATTGTACCGAATAATAGAGTAATTATAGAGTAAATTTAATTAGTTATATGTGTGTATACACACACACACAAATAATGAAATATAATATATTGTACAAATATGAAAAATAATTATATGTTCATCTGTGTAATGCGTATATTTTTACATGCATAGTTTATGTTATTATTTATAAGAATATGTATATTGTTGTCATTATTAATATATTTTATTTATGTAATTTTTTTATCTCACTTATGTAATATATATAGATAATATGGCACTCGAAATGCGAGGATTTACTGATTGAATCGCTAGCGCATGTACCATTGGACTTGTGTGTTCAAATTTTGGAGATTGTGATCAAACACATAGACGAGCTGAAATTTTCGCGAGCCAAACGCCTTATTTTCCTTCTGATCTACAAGATTTATAATAAATGCCTATGGTTGCACTTAGGCACTCTGTCGGAACAAAATGTGATTGAACGCATCGACCAATTAGTAAATTATTTTAGAATATTGTGTGACTTACTTGTCAGCCCCCAGTTTGTTGCTCTCCATGATTTATCTATCAAAAAGTACTTGCGACGTGGTATTTTAGTGAAGAACATGCTTTACTATATCAGAAAGTGCATGCATAGCAAAATTGAAAGTTACTTGGAAAACCATAATCTAGCGAAACTGTTCACGCTTACGTACGGCAACTTCGATGAACATACGAGTTATTGTCACATGCTTCCTGCCAACAAAGTAAAGGCCACTGTAATCAAATTTGACCAGCAACTGGCCACTCTACTTTTGAAACAGATCGAGAACGTTGACTCTCCTGAATTCATGGCCTGGAAGAACGTCAACGATGATGAGAATACTACGATCTCACTGCAAAATGCCATTGTCATAGAGTGCTACTACTTTATCAAATTCATGAGACAGAATGAATTTTTGGTATCAAATGAGGATCTGTTTAACTTGTCTGGATCTGTTTGGAGCAAATTAGACGACGCTTTGTAAATCCAGCGAATTCCAACAAACCTATTTTAACTCTTCCAGAACTTTGTCAGGACATCGCCAGAGGCAGATGGTATGATATGAAGGAATTGATTAAACGCTACAAGGAATGGGACTTGTCTATATTAGATTTTATTAGCAAGAGGATAGAATTATTGAGAATTCCCGACGTTTCTGTTATACTCGAATATCTCCATCATATATTCGCATATCTGCGCACTAAGGCAGAGAAGTATCAGTTGTACATGTCGGTGTTGAAAATATTAATTCAGCTAAGAGTGATAGACATGCATTCTATTGTAAAAAATTATGTGGAGCGGCACTTTGACGACAATCCTTTAAGATGTTTGTATAATGAAGAATGCTTCGTGGAATTCATGGAAGGAATTTCAGTCGATGATTACGAAATGAATTATTTGAATGTAACCCAATTACGTACTCTCTTGATCTTTATTTTATTATATCCAAAGGAGGTTTTAAAAAAAATTGTGATGTATGAGATAAGCCCTGAATTTGATACTAATCCTATATTTGAAAACAAAATATCTATAGTGCGATCATGTTACAAACTGACCAAGGATTATAACAACGTGCTGTTGTACATATTGAGGGATATAGTTTTCCAGCAGCGCATAGAATGGTGTACACGTTTTACTGATTTTCTGGATAATGCGCTACGCTATAAGGTGATATATAATGTTGTAAATACAATAAACGTTTATAGGGATAAATTTTTATCAGATTTACATCAAATCGTATCATATTATATATATATATGATTATATATATATATATGATATATAAAAGTTCTATGGTATTTTTTTTATGTAGGGGAGACCGGGGCCTAACCGTCGCCGGGGTTGAACCGTCAAATCAAATATCTCGGAACCTGTATATTGTGCGAACTCGCTATTAACATTGTAAACGCTGCTTATGGTACCCATGTGACCAACGGAGTTTCGGCAGGTTACCTGCCGTGTTATGATTTTTACGAGGGCAAACGTGTTTTTGGAAGGTGAAAATTACATTTTCTGCGCGTGGAAATTTTGTAATATCTGCAATAATATTTGCTCTCCAAATCTCGAGGTACGTGATTATAAAGAGTAATGCATGCTGAACACGAATCCAGTGTAGTTTTTTCATTATCGTTGATGTCTAATATTTCGTGGGCGATCAAACCTGAAACTTGTGTTTGGGGTTAATCCGTCAGTAAGCAGTCGGGGGGGGGGCATTTCCAGGCTCACTGCATATGGAATATGGATGAGACGGGAATTACAACCGTTCAGACACCGAATAGAGTCATCGGACGTCGAGGAGTGAAACAAGTCGGGCGAGTGACTTCTGCGGAAAGAGGAACCCTCGTAACTATTTTTTAATAATGTTTCGCATAAAAATTTTGAATAAATTTTTATATTTTTCTCTTAAAAAACAATTATTAAGATGTATCCTATCATTTTTCAGGATTAGATGTACGTATATGTATTGAAAATGCAGTGTGACGGTTAAACCCCGGCATTTTTGAGATTTCAATTTTTCCACCGTTGTCGTTTTTGCTCTATACCGGTTAAACAAAGCGACGTAGATAAAAATTTCCTATATAAATTTTGTAGCTAAAGGTTCACTCTTTACAGTGGTATACCACATTTAACTAAAATTATTTATTTTCTTGTTAAAAATCGGCACCGAAAAAAAACTGACGGTTAGGCCCCGGTCTCCCCTATATATCAGACTGAAGATTAGTTAATATCTTCAAGAAAGTGAGTTTTCAAAAAATTCGCAAACGTTTCGCAGTCTTAAGAATTCAAAAAAATTATTGCCAACATATTTCCTTCTTACAATTACAAAACATTCACCTAAACAATTTTTTTGTAAAACGTACTTTTGAAAATGTTTATTTAAAAAATCTATTAAGTAAAATATTTCTGTAATTTATAGTTAATCTCTTTTTAAATAATCATTTTTAGATAGAATATAAATCTTTCTTAAACATTAACTAAAAAAGAACTTAACTTTATGATTTACATTATGATTTAAAACATATGCTTTATATGACGTTTTATATATTCTTTAATATTAATTCTCTTTGTGAATTATATTGTAATAAATTATGCGAAGTTTATATAATATTTTATATATAATCATATAATTATATTCTACATATAATTATATTCTATATACGATTATTACATGTTATTTACATATAATTATATGGGCAATTTTTCTTATTTGTTCAAATGTCACATTTTTGTACAAAAAACAATGCGAAAATTATTCTGTTAATTATTTAATAACTTTTCTTTTTATTATATTTCTTGTGTTTCAACAAAGATTATATAAGAAAAAGAAAACATATTTGGACATATTTAATATATAAAATTATATAAAATTTTTTGTTTCCAAGATAAGAAGACAAAGGTAATGATGAGAAATGTCTGAATTATGCAAAATAATTCGATGATTTTTCGCCGCCCCGTGAGAAAACTGTTCGGGTGCAATAATCTGATTCTTATATCACAAATTTAACGACTATGTATACACATACGTATATAAATATGGAAAAATGTATATGTGACGGGTATATATATTGTTGAACTAATAATTGATTAATGAAACACATATGCAATTAGTAATAAAATATAAAAAAAAGTTCTTCTTAATCACACGTTATCAATTTTATCAATATGTAAATCGAATTTCCTAAATTTATAAGGGTTAAAGTTAATAAGGGTTAATTCTCTAATTAATTCCTTATTAAAAATATCATTTGTTTACAACTATGATAATATGTTGGAAGGTTTTAGAAATGTTAATTACAATTTATTTCTTATAAATTATTTAAGTTTTAATACTCCTGTTCTAAAAAATTGTGTAATTATCAAGTATCAATTGTGTAAAAAGAGATAGCTTGAATTTCTTATAAATTTTCTAAAATCCAACATAAGAAAAAGCACCATAATAATTGAGATAATATAATAAAAAATAATTAATTCAAAGATAAAGAATAAAAAGATAATTAATATATCGTAGAGTTAATTAACGTAACAAATTGAATAATGATTGTTGTTATAACTTATATTCGAGACCGATATGTAATATTAGATAATACGAGTTTGATCACATGAGAAAAAAGTTATTGACCTTTAATACAATTACTCGCGCAATTAATTAAACATTAAAACATGGTATATATATGTATAGATAAATCACTTTTATATGATATACATTACAATTATAATTACAGTTATACATAAATACGCTATGCGGTCAAAAAAATTGTGAAATAAGTTTTGCAATCTCATATCTTCAGAATTTGATATTGCGATTTCAATAGTAATTCTACATTTTGGAAATAGACACGAGACTTCTGGAATTTTTATTATCAATTACGTTGATTTAAACTTGAGGGGAATTATAGATCATTGTCAAGGTCGAGAAACATATACTGCCATGCTTGTCAGTCGCATGTGTTTGCAAAATACATGACACAGGCAGGCAGGAAGTCTTCGATATCGTATTAGTTAAGTTCGAACATTCGCATCGAGCGATCTCAAAAATCGGCATATTCTTAATCTTGAAATATTGGAGGTGAATTGCTGCTAACAGACTGCTTAGTGACGTATATTCCGCTGGTGACCTGTAATATTCTAATCGTCGATCAGAATCACTGTTGCTGTCTACCTATTATATAGAGTAAGTGCGTATCAGTTTTGTTTGAACAATAATAACAGAAAATCGATGATATTCCGTACGATGCAATGGAAATCAAATTTATACATTTCAAGGCATCATAGCAATTCGCTAATTGTAAGGTTGTCAGCAATAAAAGAATTCCGCAAGATATACGATATAAATAACAGAACCTTTATTGACGATTAAATTGTTTGTAACGACGAAAAAGGTCAATTTTGAATGCGAAAGATTTTTCTTAAATCTAATACCTAACAACAAAAATTTAATAGATCTAAATTTATTCGTGTTATATTATAAAACTCTTAAAAAAAAGAGAGAAGAAAGAAACAATCTTTTTTAGTTTCTGTTTCCTTATTATTATTATGTTATATAATAACAATTTTATAATTACTTTAAAACTTATGTATTCAGAATCAAGAGTAAAAATATTCTTCTGTTCTGATGTAGCCAAAGTTTAAATGTATACTTGCTCTGAGCTTCTTCTTCTTTATCACACAATGAATAAATAATAAGTTACAGAAAGTGAACATGAGGGGAAAAACTTTATGCGAATCCAATTTCATTTTTTACACTTGAACGAAAGCATTTAGATACTCTCTTTACTTTATATTAATGCGATGTATTTATTTATTCCAATCTTTCAAATACGAAGAAAATTATATATCTATATTAATTTTAATTGCAATTAAATAACTCTTTATACTTTTAATTTTGATTTTTTGGGCATTTACTTTAATGGAATTTATAGGAGCATTAATTAAAGAAAAGAATATGTGTTACGATTAATATTATTACATGCATTTCTTGTATATTTTATGTTATTAACATTCAATTTTTAACATTATATAAATGCTGTATTATACATATATGTATAACATATATTATATTTTACGTATATTACCGTCTGTACACATTTTATGATATTTGAGATCAGCTACTAAAATCCTCTTATTTTTTAAATCATTTTATTAGGTTTTTGCTCAAGATGATTATAGATAGAATTATAGACAAAATAGGTACCGTCTTATTAGAGCTAGAGCTACAACACGGACAGTTGAAACGTCTCACATTAAGGCCGAACGCCGTAATCGAAATAATAAGGACGGTTAAAGACGCTTTGAATGACAGTTTACAATTCAAAATGTATGATATTAAGTTATTTGTTGAGTACAGCAGTTTCGAAACAAGGAGTGATATCTCATTATATACCAAGTGTTATAACTATTTTCTATTGAATACGAATTTTTCCTCGCGGTATCTTCTCAAGAAGGACATAATGTTCGGCAACATAGTTGGTTGCTGGCCTACTTTATCACCTTATCTCTTCCTGCTGGTAATTAGTAATAATTATATATTATAATAATGCTTATTAATAATTAATAATTAATAATCAAAAATAATTAAAATAATATTAACTTTCTGAATACGCTGCAGATATATTGAACGCTGACTATCGTCCGATACTATGTTTTTGATTTTTTTTTCTAGTCAATTTGTGTATACGTGTGGAAGATGCTTGAAATATTATATATATTTTCGTGTCTCCTATTACTATAATCTTGACATAGTTTGTAAAATATTAATATTATTACAAAAACGATCTCTTTTATTTTATCATTTGACTTCATATAGTTTTCGTGACTGTCGAATTATAATATATTATTTTTTATTATTTTATACATATATATTATATATAGATATATATATATACATATCTATAATTATTCTATACATATAAAGGGCTAAAAGCCATAGTGGTGTACTATAAGTCAAATTTTTTAAAATATTGACTTGTGTGCATAGATGCAATCTATACAATATATAGATGCAATTTATATATTGTATAGATTGCATCTATGCACACAAGTCAATATTTTAAAAAATTTGACTTACACCTCTATGGCTTTTACCCCTTCCATATATACATTATATTATTAATTATAAGTTATGTATTACTATTATTTCTAATATATTTCATTTATATATAGATAATATGGTGCTCGAATTGTGAGGACTTACTGGTTGAATCGCTTGTGCATATACCTTTGGACCTATGCGTCGAGATCTTGGAAATAACGATTAAATATATATACATATTAGGCGAATCGCAAAACTCACGAACCAGACGCTTACATTACCTTCTAATTTACAAAATATATTATAAATGCCTGTGGTTGCATTTAGGCACTGTGTCAGAAAATGTGATTAAACGCATTAATCAATTAACAATGTATTTTGAAATGTTGTGTGACTGGCTCGTCAGTTTTAACAATGAGTTTGTTACTTCCCATGAATTATCTATCAAGGAGAAGAACGTACGACATGGTATTATAGTGAAAAACTTGTTTCGCTGTATCAGAAAGTGCATGCACAGCAAAATTGAAAGTTACTCGGAAAACCATAATCTAGCGAAACTGTTCCCGCTTACATACGGCAACAGTGATGAACAAATGAATTATTATCACTTGATTCCTGCCAACAAAATAAAGTCCATTGTAATAAAATTTGACCAGCAACTGGAGACTCTACTTCTGAAACACATCAAGAACATTAACTTTTTCGAATTCATGGCCGGGGAGAACATCAACGATGACGAGAACACTACGATCTCACTTCAAAATGCCATTGTCATGGAGTGCCACTACTTTATAAAATTCATGAGACGAAATGAATTTTTGGTGACAAATGAGGATCTGTTCAACTGTTTGGAGCAACTTACAAGTTCAAGGAAATCTGAGAAGTCTATTTTAACTGTTCAACAACTCTGTAATGACATCGCCAAAGGCAGACTGTATGGCTTAAAGGAATTGATTAAACGGTATAAAGAGTGGGACTTGTCTACATTGGATTTTATAAATAATAGGATAGATATGTTGAAAACTAACGATTTGTATGTCATACTCAAATATCTCCATCATGTATTCACACATGTGCATACTAAAGCAGAAAAGTACCGGGTGTACATATCGGTATTGAAAATATTGATTCGGCTAGAAGATCCTGATATAAACTTCATTATAATAAAATACATAAAGGAACACTTTGACGACAAACATCTAGAATGTCTGTATGATGAGAGTTGCCTCGATGCATTCATACGACGTATTTCATATGATGCCTCGTTGTACCCAATACCTCCTGATGACATGTCTGCTCAAGATAGACGTGCTCTGATTATTTTTATTCTGTTAAACCCGAAGGAAGTGTTAAGCAAGTTTATGATATATCAGATAAATATTGAATTATCCAGAAGCATGTTCTGTCCCTATTTCGTGCAAGAGTGTTATAAAGTCCTCATTGATCGATACAATGTGCTGATGCATATTTTAAAGGATATAATTTTGCAACGGCGCATGATATGGCACTCACGGCTTTCATCATTTTTGAACAATATTCTTCTATTTAAGGTAATATATTACGTTGTAAATAAAATAGGCATTATAGAATTTCAGATAAAAGCAATGAAATAAACATTAAGGGGGCAAATTTTTATCGGATGTTTAGATAAAATTCTAGTACAAATTTAAATTTTCTGCACTTATATATTCTAGTAGTGGGTTGATTTAAGACGAACCAGTAAGTGAGTTTTATGAAATATTGTTTAAATAAGAGATTCGGGGTTTTAGGAAAGAGCATACTATGCGGCGCCATACATTGATACATTATATTTTGTTTCTAAAATTGCGAAACATTTACACGAGTAATTTCTTTCTTATAACGCACTTTTTCAAAGATACCCGGGAAAGAATTTCTTATATGTATATAATTATATAAAATATCCATGTACGTTTTCTCTCCTTTTTATAATTTTTGCATATACAAGAAAAATGAGAATTAAATAATAGTTAAAAGCATAATTTTCTTTTTTCTTAGTATGTTCTCTTTTTTAAAATAGAGTTTTAAGAAATGATGGAAATTGCTCGTACACACAATCATATATAAATTAATTCTACAGATAATATTATTATATACAATTATACATAAAATACGTGAACGCAATTTTATTTTTTGTAATAAAACAATACAAATGCATTTATCTCTAACTACTTTTTAATTATTTTTATTATATATCTTATATATATGTACAAAAATTATACACAAAGAAGAAAAAATATAGGTACATACATATTTTATATATAATTATACATAAAAAATTTCTATTTGATTATTTATTTAGTGTTTTATTTTCTAAATATTTCTGATAATTGATAGTTTAATGTCTTTATAATAATTATTTATATAAGAGATACAAATCTTTTTATTAAAACAAATACTTGACATAATGCTTTATGTACTCTATATAATATTGAGCTTTTGTAATAAGTTATATTTTTATTCAAATTGCATAATAATTAAACAGATAATAGAATCTGGTTATTAAAGGATATTTAAATAACTAAAATCTGTTCAATGAAAATTTGTACTTGTTAATCGAGTTTGAATGGCGAAAATCATTTCTCTTATCTATATTATTACAATAAAATATTATTCTATTTTATATTGTTAACGCCGATTGAAATTTACGTGTTATTATAATACCTATTTCCGTTCTTTTTTCTTTAATTTTTACTCTGTTAGAATTCCACTTTAATTTTTGATTTCTAAATTTTTTTACAGGTAATATCTGCGGATGATTTAATGAACGAAATCTACATTCCTTATCTGAATAATAGCTATTTTGAGAAGACTAATGTGTATATTATTATATCACATATACTACTTATCTTGAAAAACGGAATTTGCACGCCCAGAACTAATTTCGTATTACTAATAATAGTGTTGATCAAGGCGGCATCAGTGCTAAGAAGATGCAACAAAAGTTTTACAAAAGCAGAGATACGTGAACGAATGCAATGTATAAATGATATATTACGGTATCTGCGCGGAACGAGAGAAATAGATAAAAAATTGCTATTCGCAATCGGTAACCATGTGGAACCACTCGATATACAAAAAATGCGGCCTATGATGAACGCGCTGGAAATAATCCAGGAATACGAGAAACGTTGCTTCATTGTGTATAAACGACTGCGCACGGATCCGAAATGCCATCCCAAGTTGCGCTCTTATGTGCGAACCTTCAGCCTCAATCGAGAGGCTTATATACGTCACATGATTTTACATTGCTTCAAAGAGGAGTACGCGAAATACGTGTTTGACTTGATATTCGTATTCTGGTATCATTTCGGTTGGGCCAACGAGATGATGGCATACGAAAATGTAATGCGCATCACCGCCGAGGCGACGCAGATTGTTCTGATGTATGTAGAGAAATTTCCCGAGGACGCATTTTTATTATTGCTGCACGGGCTCGTGATACTCTGCAAAGCTGTCAGAAACACGGCATGCGACAAACTCGAAGAGATCCGCCGCATCCTACTGAGAACTCTGTGCTCCTTGAATTATATTGTCAACAAAACGCGCGACGGTGATATTTATAGTTCTCTGCTCCAAAGTATCCAACGTTTGAATCCATCTATAGAAACGGATGATTATTTCGACAAAATCCGCAAAATGATGCATGACTGCCTCAAGGATATCAAGTTTCGACCAAATAAGGCATTCAACCTAAAATGGTAAATACATATGATAATATTTCCATTTTTTTCCAAATTTAATTTTTAATTAAATCTTTATTTTTCCCTTGCTTCTTTCTTCTTCTTCATCTATTTCTTCATTTTACTTGAATTTATTCATTTTTATCCTTATTTTATTTTTCCGTTAAAAGAATAAGAACGACATTTTAATATTCGTATATCATTAAAAGAATACAATGCATTTTTAAAATAATACATTCTTCAGAAATTCTTTGTAATTTTTTTGGAAAATTTGATGGTGTTTGTGAGAGAAGCTATATATAATTATTTTTCTTATCAAATGACCAAATCTATATTCTCATCACTTTCTATTTTATAATATATATCTATTTTTTCAGCATTTGTGATGGAAGATACTGTAAACATTATAGTTCCCTTATTGAGGAGAAAGTTCCAGCGATGTACAACTCATACTTGTTCATATGTGAATGCCTCAAGATATCTAATAGGGAGATGCATTGTTACTCCGAGCGATTACTTCGCAGTTTATGTCTAGAAAGATACCTAGATTAGTTTCGTTAAAGCGTGCAAAAAGTATTTACATATTTCGTCTTTTTCTAGGATAATTTTTTATAAAGCAGAACTGAACTATTTCTTCGCAGTGTTCTAATCAAAATACATTTTATTTTTTTCTATATTGATATATTTTATAAAACATTTTATGCATAAGAATGTTTTGTTTTCTTTGCACTAAATTATAAAATATTTAGTGTGAAAATACTTTTCATTTTAATGTTTATAAAATATAAATCGTTATTTTTATAAACTATATCTTTTATATTGATCATTCCGTATTTATAACTGTTATTCGTGACATTACGTGTGATTGATCAAATGTTTTAAAATTTCTATGAAAGTTTCTTAGTATATAACAGATAAGAGTGCAAAAATAAATTTTTTCTGAGTAATAGCACACAGAAATTACTTTTTCTTTAAATCATGTTTCTTAGAAATTTTCGAGACATTTGATTAACTTTGCGGAAAATCTCTGTATAATTATTAATAATAATAATATCCGTACAATTTTTTTAAATTAAATATTAGTTGTAGTATATTGTTAAGTATCGAAGTGATATACATCTAGTGACAAAGGAGACAAGAAATATACTTAGGAAAATTTATTTGTCCATCAAATAGCATGTAATTAGAATTGTAATTACATTAATTATACTTTGTACTGTATTAGCACTCGGAATCTTTCTTTGTAATTTTCAAGAGTTACATGCGGAAAACGTATATATACAAATATTGATCAATAAAACAAAAATGTATGAAGATTTTCTTGAATAAAATAAAATAACCTAAACAAATTTAGCACTAAGAGCCAAGCACAGTAATTAATGCACGTATATAATTTATTATTTATTAGAAAAATTTAGTAAGTTTAGTGTATTGTTATATCGAAAATTTTCAGAAATATTTGGTTTCTGTACGAAAAAAAATAATTGTGTAAAAATAATTCTCTTGAAAACTTGTATATTTATAATTTGGATACTGCTATAATGATACATTTCATTGCTTTCTTTTGTATTTATACCAATCATTATTTACACCTGCCTCAGCAAAAAATATGTTCATATGATATTGCGATTTCAGTAGTAATTCTACATTTTGGAAATAGACACGAGAGTTCTGGAATTTTTGTTATAAATTACGTTGATTTAAACTTGAGGGGAATTATAGATCGTTGTCAAGGTCGAGAAACATATACTGCCATGCATGTCATTCGCATGTGTTTGCAAAATACATGACACAGGCAGGCAGGAAGTCTTCGACATCGTATTAGTTAAGTTCGAACATTCGCATCGAGCGATCTCAAAAATCGGCATATTCATAATCTTGAAATATTGGAGGTGAATTGCTGCATGCTAACAGACTGCTTAGTGACGTATATTCCACCGGTGACCTGTTATATTCTAATCGTCGATCAGAATCACTGTTGCTGTCTACCTATTATATATAGCAAGTGCGTATCATAGTTTTGTTTGAACAATAATAACAGAAAATCGATGATATTCCGTACGATGCAATGGAAATCAAATTTATACATTTCAAGGCATCATAGCAATTCGCTAATTGTAAGGTTGTCAGCAATAAAAGAATTCCGCAAGATATACGATATAAATAACAGAATCTTTATTGACGATTAAATTGTTTGTAACGACGAAAGAGGTCAATTTTGAATGCGAAAGATTTTTCTTAAATCTAATACCTAACAACAAAAATTTAATAGATCTAAATTTATTCGTGTTATATTATAAAACTCTTAAAAAAAAGAGAGAAGAAAGAAACAATCTTTTTTAGTTTCTGTTTCCTTATTATTATTATGTTATATAATAACAATTTTATAATTACTTTAAAACTTATGTATTCAGAATCAAGAGTAAAAATATTCTTCTGTTCTGATGTAGCCAAAGTTTAAATGTATACTTGCTCTGAGCTTCTTCTTCTTTATCACACAATGAATAAATTATATTTTACGTATATTACCGTTTGTACACATTTTATGATATTTGAGATCAGCTACTAAAATCCCCTTATTTTTTAAATCATTTTATTAGGTTTTTGCTCAAGATGATTATAGATAGAATTATAGACAAAATAGGTACCGTCTTATTAGAGCTAGAGCTACAACACGGACAGTTGAAACGTCTCACATTAAGGCCGAACGCCGTAATCAAAATAATAAGGACGGTTAAAGACGCTTTGAATGACAGTTTACAATTCAAAATGTATGATATTAAGTTATTCGTTGAGTACAGCAGCTTCAAAACAAGGAGTGATATCTCATTATATACCATGTGTTATAACTATTTTCTATTGAATACGAATTTTTCCTCGCGGCACCTTCTCAAGAAGGACATAATGTTCGGCCACATAGTTGGTTGCTGGCCTACTTTATCACCTTATTTCTTTCTGCTGGTAATTAGTATTAATTATATATTATAATAATGCTTATTAATAATTAATAATTAATAATCAAAAATTATTAAAATAATATTAATATCCTGAATAAAAATAATATCCTGAATACGCTGCACATACCTATATTGAACGCTGACTATCGTCCGATACTATATTTTTGATTTTTTTCTAGTCAATTTGTGTATGTGTGGGAGATGCTTGAAATATTATATATATTTTCGTATCTCCTACTATAATCTTGACATAGTTTGTAAAATATTAATATTATTACAAAAACGATCTCTTTTATTTTATCATTTGACTTCATATAGTTTTCGTGACTATCGAATTATAATGCATTATTTTTTATTCTTTTATACATATATATATATATAATGATTCTATACATATATACATTATATTATTAATTATAAGTTATGTATTACTATTATTTCTAATATAATTCATTTATATATAGATAATATGGTGCTCGAATTGTGAGGACTTACTGGTTGAATCGCTTGTGCATATACCTTTGGACCTGTGCGTCGAGATCTTGGAAATAACGATTAAATACATATTAGGCAGCAAATTGAAAAACTCACGAACCAGACGCTTACATTACCTTCTAATTTACACAATATACTATAAATGCCTGTGGTTGCATTTAGGCACTGTGTCAGAAAATGTGATTAAATGCATTAATCAATTAACAATGTATTTTGAAATGTTGTGTGACTGGCTCGTCAGTTTTAACAATGAGTTTGTTACTTCCCATAAATTATCTATCAAGGAGAAGAACGTACGACATGGTATTATAGTGAAAAACTTGTTTCGCTGTATCAGAAAGTGCATGCACAGCAAAATTGAAAGTTACTCGGAAAACCATAATCTAGCGAAACTGTTCCCGCTTACATACGGCAACTGTGATGAACAAATGAATTATTATCACTTGATTCCTGCCAACAAAATAAAGTCCATTGTAATAAAATTTGACCAGCAACTGGAGACTCTACTTCTGAAACACATATCAAGAACATTAACTTTTTCGAATTTATGGCCGGGGAGAACATCAACGATGACGAGAACCCTACGATCTCACTTCAAAATGCCATTGTCATGGAGTGCCACTACTTTATAAAATTCATGAGACGGAATGAATTTTTGGTGACAAATGAGGATCTGTTCAACTGTTTGGAGCAACTTACAAGTTCAAGGAAATCCGAGAAGTCTATTTTAACTGTTCAAGAACTCTGTAATGACATCGCCAAAGGCAGACTGTATGGCTTAAAGGAATTGATTAAACGGTATAAAGAGTGGGACTTGTCTACATTGGATTTTATAAATAATAGGATAGATATGTTGAAAACTAACGATTTGTATGTTATACTCAAATATCTTCATCATGTATTCACACATGTGCATACTAAAGCAGAAAAGTACCGGGTGTACATATCGGTATTGAAAATATTGATTCGGCTAGAAGATCCCGATATAAACTTCGTTATAGTAAAATACATAAAGGAACACTTTGACGACAAACGTCTAGAATGTCTGTATGATGAGAGTTGCCTCGATGAATTCATACGACGTATTTCATATGATGCCTCGTTGTACCCAATACCTCCTGATGACATGTCTGCTCAAGATAGACGTGCTCTGATTATTTTTATTCTGTTAAACCCGAAGGAAGTGTTAAGCAAGTTTATGATATATCAGATAAATATTGAATTATCCAGAAGCATGTTCTTTCCCTATTTCGTGCAAGAGTGTTATAAAGTCCTCATTGATCGATACAATGTGCTGATGCATATTTTAAAGGATATAATTTTGCAACGGCGCATGATATGGCACTCACGGTTTTCATCATTTTTGAATAATATTCTTCTATTTAAGGTAATATATTACGTTGTAAATAAAATAGGCATTATAGAATTTCAGATGACAGCAATGAAATAAACATTAAAGGGGGTAAATTTTTGTCGGATGTTTAGATAAAATTCTATAGTAAAAATTTAAATTTTCTGCACTCATATTATATTCTAGTAGTGGCTTAATTTAAGACGAACCAGTAAGTGAGTTTTATGAAAAAATTGTTTAAATAAGAGATTCGGGGTTTTGGGCAAGAGCATATTATGCCATACATTGATACATTATATATTTTTTTCTAAAATTGCGAAACATTTGCACGAATAATTTCTTTCATATAACGCACTTTTTCAAAGATACCCGGGAAGGAATTTCTTATATGTATAATTATATAAAATATCCCTATACGTTTTCTCTCATTTTTATAATTTTTGTATATACAAGAAAAATAAGAATTAAATAATAGTTAAAAGCATAATTATCTTTTTTCTCAGTATTGTTCTCTTTTTCAAAACAGAGTTCTAAGAAATGATGAAAATTGCTCGTACACGTAATCATATATGTATAAATTAATTCTACAGAAAATATGATTATATACGATTATACATAAAATACCTGAACGCAATTTTATTTTTTATAATAAAACAATACAAATGCATTTATCTCTAATTACTTTTAAATTATTTTTATTGTATATCATATATATATGTACAAAGATTATACACGAAGAAGAAAAAAAATACATACATATTTTATATATAATTATACATAACAAATTTCTATTCGATTATTTATTTAGAGTGTTCCATTTTTTAAATATTTCTGATAATTGATAGTTTAAGGTCTTTATAATAATTATTTATATAAGAGATACAAATCTTTTTATTAAAACAAATACTTGACATAATGCTTTATGTACTCTATACAATATTGAGCTCTTTGTAATAAGTTATATTTTCATTCAAATTGCATAATAATTAAACAGATAATAGATCTGATTATTAAAGATATTTAAATAACTAAAATCTGTTCGATGAAAATTTGCACTTGTTAATCAAGCTTGAATGGCAGAAATCATTTCTCTTATCTATTATTACAATAAAATATTATTCTATTTTATATTGTTAACGCCGATTGAAATTCACGTGTTATTATAATATCTATCTGCCTATTTCCATATATTTTCTTTAATTTTTACTCTGTTAGAATTCTACTGTAATTTTTTATTTCTAAATCTGTTTACAGGTAATATCTGCGGATGATTTAATAAACGAAATCTACATCCCTTATCTGAATAATAGCTATTTTGAGAAGACTAATGTGTATATTATTCTGTCACATATACTACTTATATTGAAAAACGGAATTTGCACGCCCAGAACTAATTTCGTATTACTAATAATAGTGTTGATCAAGGCGGCATCAGTGCTAAGAAGATCCTACAAAAGTTTTACAAAAGAAGAGATACATAAACGAATGCAATGTATAAATGATATAATATGGTATCTGCGCGGAACGAATGTGTGGACAGAAATACATAAAAATTTGCTATTCGCAATCGGTTACCATGTGGAACCACTCGATATGCCGAAAATGCGGCCGATGAACGTACTGGAAATAATTCAGGAATACGAGAAACGTAGCTTCGTTGTGTATCAACGATTGCGCACGGATCCGCAATGCCATCTTAAGTTGCGCGCTTATGTGCGATCCTTCAACCTCGATCGAGAGGCTTTTCTACGCCACATGATGTTGCATTGCACCAACGAGGAGCACATAATATACGTGTCTGGCTTGATATTCACATTCTGGTATCATTTCGGTTGGGCCAACGAGATAACGGCCTACGAAAATGTAATGCGCATTACCGCCGAGGCGTCGCAAATCGCCGTCATGTATGTAGAGAGATTTCACAGAAACGCATTTTTATCATTGCTGTTCGGACTCGTGATGGTCGGATTATCTGTCGCAAACAGGACAACGTGCGACAAACATGAAGAAATTCGTCGCATCCTACTGAGAAATCTATGCTCCATGAATTATATTGTCAGCACAATATGTTGCGATAACAGGTATAATCTTCTGCTCAAGTGCATCCGAAGTGTGGATTTATCTATGGAAATAAAAAAATATTTCAAGAAGCTCTGCGACTTGATTACCATGTACTTTGATGAAATCGATTTTCGACCAACGCCCCCAGTAATAAACTTAGCATGGTAAGTACATGATAATATCTCCATTTTTTCCAAACTTAATTTTCAATTAAATCATTATTACTCTCTTCTATCATTTTCTCCTATTCCTTTATTTTACTTAAGCCGGTTCTACAATACGTCGCAAACGATGGCAACTGCTAGTTGAAAAGTGTTATTTCCACGTTGCGCTTGTCAATTGCGCTTGTCAAGAGAGAGTTGGCAAACTTTTAACTTTTTTGGCGATAGTAACTGGCAATCGGCAATCAGAAATAACACTTTTCAACTAGCAGTTGCCATCGTTTGCGACGTATTGTAGAACCGGCTTTAATGAGCTCAACTTTGGCATTTTCATCGTTGTTTATTTTTCAGTTCAAAAATGTAAGTATAAAATTGACATTTCAGCATTTGTGTACTATCAAAAGAATACTTGTATTCTTTAATTCTATATAAAATAATACATTTGTAAATAATTCTCCACAATTTCGGGTTTGCAAAGATGTATAATATATATCTCTTACCAACTGATCAAATTTATTTTTATCACTTTATTTTTCTAATTTTCATCTTATCAAGGCAGATACTCTAGTAGCATTAATAAAATTTTAGTGAAACGTTGAATATTTTATATCACAGACATAGGAAGATTTTTCATTGTGCGGAGGCCCTTATGCGCACGCGAATATTCCTGTATTTATATATTCTAATATTTAATATTTATTCTTATTTCGTTTATAATATTATCTTATTATATTAGTACGTGATAGAAAACAAAAAGATAATATGAGATATCTCATAGAGAAGCACAAAACCTTATTTATTTCATATAATTGTATTGTAGAAGGTAGGATATTATAAAAAATAAAATGTATTGTTTATATATTTCAGTATTTGTGTTGAAAAGACGTGCAGCAGATATCGTAATTTCTTTGTTAAGAAAAAAATTCCAGCGATGTACAACTCATACTTGTTTATATGTGAATGCCTCAAGTTATCCAATAGGGAGATGCATTGTTACTTCGAGCGATTACTTCGCAGTTTATGTCTAGAAAGATACCAAGATTAGTGTGCATTCGTTAAAGCGTGCAAAAAGTATTTACATATTTCGTCTTTTTCTAGGATAATTTTTTATAAAGCAGAACTGAACTATTTCTTCGCAGTGTTCTAATCAAAATACATTTTATTTCTTTCTATATTGATATATTTTATAAAACACTTTATGCATAAGAATGTTTTGTTTTCTTTGCACTAAATTATAAAATATTTAGTGTGAAAATACTTTTCATTTTAATGTTTATAAAATATAAATCGTTATTTTTATAAACTATATCTTTTATATTGATCATTCCGCATTTATAACTGTTATTCGTGACATTACGTGTGATTGATCAAATGTTTTAAAATTTCTATGAAAGTTTTTTAGTATATGTATAACAGATAAGAGTGCAAAAATAAATTTTTTCTGAGTAATAACACACAGAAATTACTTGTTTTTTAAATCATGTTTCTTAGAAATTTTCGAGACATTTGATTAACTTTGCGGAAAATCTCTGTATAATTATTAATAATAATAATATCCGTACAATTTTTTTAAATCAAATATTAGTTGTAGTATATTGTTAAGTATCGAAGTGATATACATCTAGTGACAAAGGAGACAAGAAACATATTTAGGAAAATTTATTTGTCCATCAAATAGCATGTAATTAGAATTGTAATTACATTAATTATACTTTGTACTGTATTAGCACTCGGAATCTTTCTTTGTAATTTTCAAGAGTTCTGTGACAAACGTATATACAAATATAATTATATGTGATTATATATAAAATATTATATAATCGAATAGCAATTTTACTTTTTGTAAAAAGACCAATGCAATTTTGTTATATAATCATATATAATTATATTTTACATATGATTATTACATATTACATGTTATTTACATATGATTATATGGGCAATTTTTCTTATCTTTTCAAATTTCACTTTCTTGTACAAAAAACAATGCAAAAATTATTCTTTTAATTATTTAATAACTTTTCTTTTTATTCTTCTTCTCATTTTCAACAGAGATTATATAAAAGAGAAAGAAAACATATTTGGACATATTTAATATACAATTATATATAAATTTTTTTTCCGGATAAGAAAACGAAGGTAATGATGAAAAATTGCTGAGTTATGTAAAATAACATTTGATGATTTTCTCGCCGCTTGCGAGAAAATTGTTTGGGTGCAATGATCTGATTTTTACCTCACATAACGAATATATATTGTACATATATTATATATAAACATGTAGAAAAATATATATGTATCGGATGGCGGATATTATATTGAACTAATTCTTCTTAATCACACGTTATAAATTTTATCATCATGTAAACCGAATTCCCTAATTTATAAGAGTTAAAGTTAATAAAGATAAATTCTGTAATTAACTATTATATTAATGATATTAAGAATTATTAAGGATGAATTCTCTAATTAATTACTTATTAAATATTATTTTTTTATAACGATAATGTTATGTTGCTTTATATATAAATATTTTATACATAAATATAAAATTCCTTGCACCCGTATGTTTTCTCTCAGTTGCCGTAAGATCGTGTAATTAGAAAATACGTACGAAATATCGCGAGCAAATTTTGTAAAAATTAAACATTATAATCCATCTCTTTCTTAGATTCTTACATAAAGGAGAAGCAAAAAAGTTTTTTACGAGCTGGCTGATACATTAAGTTCAAATTATTACGAGTGCAAAGTTAAAGTTTCAATGTTTAGCTTTCATTATCAGCGATAATGAATATCAAACGATCTCAAAAACCGGCATGTTCTTAAGCTTAAAATATTCGAGGTGAATTGCTGCTAAATACATTGCTCAGTGACGCTATATTCCGCCAGTGACCTGTTATATTAAAACTAATCGTCGATCGGCATCTCACTATTGCTGTCTACCTATTATATATAGCAGGTAGTACGTATCATAGTTTTGTTTGAGCAACAATAAAGGAAAATCGATGACATTCCAAACGATGCAATGGAAATCAAATTTCTACGTTTCAAGGCATCATGGCAATTCGCTAATTATAAGGTTATCGACAATAAAAAATTCCGAAAGATATACGAAGAATAGAATGTTTATTGCAGACGATTAAATTGTTTGTGATGACGAAAGAGATCAATTTTGAATACGAAAGATTTTTTTTAAATCTAAAATCTAACACAAAAAATTGTAATAGATCTAAATTTATTTGTGTCACATTATATAGAACACTTAAATTAAGAAAAACAATCTTTTTTTGTTTCTGTTTCCTCATTATTATTATGTTATATAGTAATTCAATATTATTATATCATGTTATATAACTTGAAAGTAATGACTAAACATATAGACGAATTGGAAATTTTATAATTATTTTAAAACTTATGTATATAGAATTGAGAGAGCAAAAATATATACTTTTGTTCTGATGTAGCGAGGTTGAAATGTACTTACTACCAGATTCAACCAGAGAGTTTCCTCTTCTTTATCACACAATGAATAAACAATTAATTACAGAAAAAGAACATGAGGGGAGAAACTTAATGCGAATCAATTTCATTTTTTACACTTAAACGAAAATTCAGTTTTACATTTACTTTCTTGACTTTGCATTAATGCGATGCATTTATTTATTCCAATCTCCAAATACGTACGAAGAAAATTGTATATCTATATATTAATTTTAATTGCAATAACTATTTGTACTTTTAATTTTAATTTTTTTGACAATTTAAGGGAATTTATAGAAGTATCGTTAAGATTATACATATGCTGTATTATACATAATATAACATACAATGTTATATTTTATGTACGTTACCGTCTGTACACATTTTATAATATTTGAGATCAGCTATTAAAATCTCCTTATCTTTTAAATCATTTTATTAGGTTTTTGCTCAAGATGATTATAGAGAGATTTATAGAAGAAATGAATACCGTCTTATTAAACCAAGAGCTACAACACGGACAATTGAAACATTATACATCTCCATATGAAGCACCAAAGACCTTGTCCATGGGCGAAATAATAAAAGCGATTATAGACGTTATAACATTTATGAGACACAGTTCACAACGTTATAACATTTATGAGACACAATTCGATATCGATACGTATAATATTAAGTTATTCGTATACAGCAATTTCGAAATAAGAAATGACATCCAATTATACATTAAGTGTTATAACTATATTCTGTTAAATACGGATTTTTCGTCACAGTATTTTTTCAAGAAGGACATAATGTTCGGCCACATAGTTGGTTACTGGCCTACTCTATCACCTTACCTCTTTCTGCAGGTAATTCATATATATATTAGTAATACTCATATATTGATAATGATTATTAATAATTAATAAATAACAACTTCCTGAATACACTACAGACATATTTAACGCTAACTATCTCTCGATACTATAGTTGATTTCTTTTTTCTTTTAAATCAATTTGTATATGCATATACATGTATGGGGGAAATGCTTGAAATATCATCTCGTCTTTATATCTCCTATTACAATCTTGACATATTGTTTGTAAAATATTAATATCATTGCAAAAAAGTCTTTTATTTCATCATTTGACTCCATATAATATTCGTGACTACCTATTTTCGTGACTAATTATAATATATTATTTCTGTTTTCCTTGAGTGTTAATCAAAATTGATTCATTTATCCTGTTCAATCTCTTGTTAAATACCAATATAAGAGATTAATGATGGTAATAAGAGCCTATTTGTATAGTTGTTGTAGTGATAGGAGAAGAATTATATTAAATAATAAAGAATTATAAAGTTTTTATATTTTTACATATATATGTATATATGTGTGTGTATGTAAATATAATATACCTAATTGTTATTTATGCATTATACATATAAGTATAATTTGTATAATCATAAGATTATGTATTATTATTTCTGCATCCATTAAGATTCACCCGGTATATATATAATGTAGCGCGGACGCGCACCAGAATGATGTTTTATCGGCAGTGTCGGAAAATGAACGTGGCTACGTAGTACCAATTTCAAAAATGGATGTTACATACATACATATGTACATATGTACATGGCGGCGGTAGTGTACAGGGAGTTTCGACGCCGGTACATACAAGCAGGGGCTTTCGATGGTCCCCCGAAAAAGGCCGGGATAACCTCTTTCAGGCTTCTCCTCTGACTATAGCATTTTTGTTACCGAGATTAAATTTTGGAACGCAGCCCTGAGCGAACAAATATTTGCTGTGCTACCATTTATTGGGAACAAATCTATTGTTATCTTGAAGTTAACATTTATTTCGAATGATTGAAATGTGCGTAAACTTGTCACGACTTTTATTTCATCAAGGGGTCGATTGTGTACCTTGAAACCAGGTGAAAATTACAAAAGTGAACAGATTTACTATAGATTTCGACAAATAAAATCGTAGATACTCTAGTGAATTTCCTCACTTTTGTAATTTTCACCTCGTTTCAAGATACGCAATCGAGCCCCTGTTTCTAAATAAGCTACTTATTTATACATATTAACTTAGTCGCCCTTGCTGAACTGCAATATTACATCTGTCAAGCAATAAATTCGTGTAATGCAGATATGCAGAGTAATGTTGCTCGAGAATGGAAAGGAAAAATTAATTCTAAAATAAATAAAATATAAAAACATGCATATATTATTGGTATACATTATAGGTCATGGTTCATATTTTATTGGTGGTATAGTTCGTGGTGTCGATGTCACAATACCATTGTCATTAGGCGTAGAAGTTGATAATAATTCAGTTGGGAATTGTTGTTTCGATTATTGTTGCTGCTGTAATGCGATTCTACAACTCGTTATGATGTCGTTATAAGATTTTCTCGACAAGTAGATGATAATATTCCGCCCGAGAGTTAGCCATTTCATACGTGTTACCTTCCACCTTCCTTGCGTACACGACGAATTTGTGCATTCTTTTATCGAGCATAGCTTGTGGATCGGGAGTCGGGAATATTGCTTGAACCCTGAAAAAATAAGTAAATACGCATGCTGGGACACGAGTTTCAAACGAGTGCACGCTATTATGTATAATAAATGTCTCACTAACAATTTATGAACGATATTTTTTTTTAAATCTAGAGTGATGGACAGATGTCACTCCTTTGTTCCTTGCACCGACGTCGCTGTGACTTGACCTTGAGGACCGTCTGAAACACATGTGACGCTCATTGCTCGTTGTTTTCTCGCGTAAACGTAAATATACATTGCCGAAACATTAAGACATAAGATATATATTCTTGCACAATTACCTGCAGTCTCAACTAAATTCACTTTATTTGAATGAACGTGCATAGTGTGCGAATATAAATGAATCTCATAATTGAATCCCTCGTTGCATATTTCGCAGGTATAACTAAATGCCTTGCGTTGTTCTTCTGAATGATGTATAAGTTTGGTATGACGATTAAACATGTACAATCCCTGAAATTCTTTCTTGCAAGCTGTACATGTGAGTGCATGGCGTTTGTAATAGTACATCCAGTGCTCTGTGAAGCGATCGTGAGTCTTAAATACTACATTACAAACGTTACACAAATTTTTTTCCATTTCTTCTTGTACTATGCAACAACTTTGATGTGCCTGTAAAGATAATTGTGATGAAAATTTTTGTGATGTAGACACTTAAGGGGATCCTGCAGTGACAGACGAACTTCCTCGATGTCGATAATGTCAACCTTTCTAATTTTGTTTTCCCTATATCTGTCTTTGTCTAACGAAATGACATCTGTCCTTGTTTGATTGCTCGCCATCTCTTGCAAGATTCGACAACTACTGTTGCTGCTCTTCTTGTCAGTCTGCATCCGTATTTGCAGTACTAAAATAAAATTCACATTTTTCTTTTATTGTACGCATTGAATCTTACTTCTACTTGCACGATATTATTCCTACATGTTTTCCTAAGGCTAGGAGACAAACATTATGTATGTATAAACTGCAGAATTTTTGTTTTAACCAAATATTGTCGTCAGGTGACAGCTGTATGTGCCCAAATAAGTAACATTTTTAATTTTTTGGTGTTTTTTTATATAAAATCGCGTTTGCTAGCCTAGATTTTTGTGCGTACTTTAATTCTGTAAAAGATTTTTGCAATTCTATAAAGCCAATTAAAAGATTTATGTGAAAACGATAATGTCGGTAAATCATACGGCTGCAGGATCCCCTTAAGCGATCGTCAGATCTACGTCTTTCTCGAATCTTCTCGAATGACGTATCTACGCCTTGCAACGTGCTCAATAGTCGAGCGACAGACCGGAAAGTGACGACGTAATCGTCTCGGGTCTCGGGTCGAGAGTATTCTTCTTCGAAGAAGAAGAATAGCAGAAAAGCAGCAGTTTCAATTTTTGTAGATTATTAGCACTGCGTAAGTAGTAATCTGTTAGAAAAGGTGCGATTTCACGATGACGCTCGACGCTGGATTCGAGCATCAAACAGCGCCAAAAAGCTAAACTGTGTTTAGCTTTGACACTCGACGCTCGAATTCAGCCAATCCAGTGGTTAGGTTTTCGCGTCCCTCTGAATCTATCACGTGACCAGATTTGACGCTCGAATCCAGCGTCGAGCGTCATCGTGAAATCGCACCTTTAGAGGAAGCCTTTTTCAAAATATACGCGCACGAATACAAAATAATCAAACCTTTTTAACACATGCGTAATAATAAAAGGACAGTATTTGTTATTTGTTTTAAAACTTCTATGTAATCTTCGGTATTTCTATTTTCCATTATATATTATTTTAGCCGTCGCTCGTTATTCGTTAAAAAGTTATTAACAAAAAAAAGTTTGGAAAATATAGCAGCTATTTTGAATATTGGAAGGCATAAATAACTAATATATATATGTCGAAATAGTTCACGCATACACTTTCCACGCGAAACGAGGTGCCACATGATTTCATGACGCGCTTTACAAGCTCGTTTAAGTACAATGCGTGGAATTTATCCTCTGACTATCCTGACTATATTAAATTGTAGATGTTATGCATACACACACACACGCGCGCGGGGGGGGGGGGCGAAGGCCCCCCCTCCCGCACCCACCTCCGCCGGTAGGCAGCGTGGAACTCGCTTTATAACTTAAAGTACATCTAAATTGTAAAGCGAAATTATAAAGCACATGCATGGAGGGGTACAAGGGGTAAAATAAATATAAATAATATAAATAAATAAAATAAAAATAATATAAATAATAATATAAATAATATAATGATATCCCTCATATTCCAATTTCGGCTGATGAAGTCTTGCAGTATTATATTTTCTTTTCTCTGCCATATCGAAAAGTGTAGCAACTATGGACACAGTAAAAGTAACAAACAATCGACAGGAGATGCGGCTACGAAGAATCGACAGTCCTTTTTTCGCGATTGTCATTTTGCAATCTTTGCAGGCAGCATCTCCTGTCGATTGTTTGTTACTTTTACTGTGTCCATAGTCGCTACACTTTTCGACATGGCAGAGAAAAGAAAACATAATACTGCAAGACTTCATCAGCCGAAATTGGAATATGAGGGATATCATTTCCATTATCACTATATTCTTACAAAGATACGATGTAAGTAGATATAAGAAATACAGTGAAATCGAGTAAAAGACAATACCAGATAGGAAAAAATAGATACTTTAATAATATTTTGATTGGAAATAGTATTATTTATACTTATCAGCGTAAGAGTACATTGAATTGCATTTGGAGCTTTTAATAATGAGGAATTTCTTTCACAGATACTACGAATGCAGTTATCGTAAAAATAAAGATGTGCAATGCCGAGCACGATTAAAAATAAAAAATAATACATATATTTGTAATGGAGGTCACGAGAAGCACGAAAAGCCTGTTAGTGAACTTGCCAATTTAAAAAAAGAAATCGAAACAGCACGACAACCATTTGAGACAACTAAAATGATAAAAAAAGGATTGTTTCAAAGTAAGTAAGAGGCGATGAAATAAAAAATAATAATTATGAAGATGATTATTACAATTTGTAATTCGTTATTTGTTTACACATAGATACGACCATCTTCTAGATTTAACAAGTGTGTCAAATATTGAGAAATGTATAGAGCGCCATAGAAAACAAAATATTGGAAAGATTCCAAGAAATCTTAACGATTTGCAAGATTGCTTAGAGAAAGACAATTAGAAGCAACTACTTGTTATTAACGAAACAGAATGTTTCATTAATAAGTTTGTAAAAAAAAATGGCAATACAAACGCTATTATTTTCATTGATAAAGTTTTGATAGAAAAACTTATAAATCAGATTGAGGGAAAGCTAACGATCTTCGTAGATGGGACGTTTGCGACAGTACTCAATTGAAAAATAAGGATTGTCAATTGTGGATAATTGTGATGAGATACAATAACAGAGTAAGCAAAACAATTAATTTATTAGTGCAATTATTACATAATTAGTTTATTTAAATATATATGCGTGCGTGTGTATATAAATATATGTATAAGTAAATTTTATTGCTCTCAAATTTCAGACATTTCCAATTGTCTTACACTATTATGGAAAAACGTAATACTCAAAATTATATCGAAATTTTGAGAGCAATTTTACAGAGTGTAGATATAAGACCTGATATAATAATATCTGATTATGAGAAAGCAGAAAGAAAAGCGTTACAAACAGTTTTTCCTAAGGCTAAAGTCATTGGTTGCTTCTTCCATTACAGTCAGGTATTAAAAAATACGATTACACATAATAACAAACATGTAGTGTACATAAATTTTCTTCTCATGTCCGTTTCTCATTACAGGCGTTAGTTCGTAATGCAGACAAGTACGGAATCCTGAAAGGAGAAGAGAAAGAGTTAGGCTGGGGTATTACAAAATTATTAATATCTCTCGCTTTGTTGCCAGAATCATTAATAGAAGAAGGGTTCCAAATGATAGCCAATGTCATCTTCCCGGTAAAAAGTTTTTCATATAAAAACATATATAAATAAATATAATTATATACTGAATATGTCCCATATATAATGTTCATACTAGTTTCTTTCTTTTGTAAAATTTTTATTTAATCTAAGAAAAATAATAGTAATAGTAAGAAGACATAAAATATAATTAAAAGGATGATTTTTGTACGGTTTTTCTTTAGAAAAGTTAACTTTTAAAAAATAAATATATTAAATAGGAACTTTACAAAGAAAGGAAACTAGTATGCACATATATATGAACACATATATTTCGTATGTAATTATATACATTTATATATAGTTACATATATTTATATATGTCCACACGACACACATATAAGAACAATTTTTTACCGTGTTTCAGGATTGTAAACGTTTACAACCACTTCTGAAATATTATAGAAACACTTGGCTTAATGGATTTAAGCCCAGTTCGTTCTGTGTATTTAAAAAAATACATAGAACGAACAATGTCTTAGAAAGACACAATCGGGAATTGAGAGAAACTTTGAAAAAACATATATAATATTGTCTCGATTTATTTATATTGTTTTTCTTTTTCGCTGTTCCTGTTTCAGTTCGCACTTGAAAAGGGCTCGAATATAGAGCCGAAACGTTGTGCATTTTTGTATATATTGCGCCAGTTAATCGAGTAATAAATTGAATTGCTGATTTTATTCACTGGCGGACGAAATTATTATCGATATTTGAAAAAACATTCCACGATTGTTGAATTTTTAGGTACGTCTCAGATAAGATAAAGATATCATGTTTAACTCAATTCGAGTTTATATCATTATATTTAGAAAAATGCATACAAGAAATGCGTGCACACATGCTGTTCAGATTTCATTAACGTTATGATCAGAAGAATGTTTCAATTAATAAAATTATATATACATATATCTATATATTAAGTACATATACGTATATATATTAATTTCATATATATATATATATATATATATACATACACACATACACACAAGTCATGAAGGTTCACAAATATTTATACATTATTTGTATTCATCTTGTGCTTATAACGTAATGATTTAAATTAAGTTTTAAATTGGAGTTTTAACATGATATCACATATCATAATGAAATGTAATCATCACGAATTTCTAATTCAATGTCGTTTACAGCTTACCTTACTGAGCATCAAAGAAACATCAAAAGTTTGATGCAACATCCACAATTCTGGGCGAGGTCGGTGCGTAAGCGTACACAAATTAAAGAAAATAAATTTAAAAAAATTTGGGAGAACATAGAAAAAAATATAAACGAGTTAGATTTATTATTGATCTTAAATACGTTATCTGAACTTGTTGGAAAAGATTAAATAAATTTATAAATATGTTACTGTACCTTATACTTCTTTTAATCTTCCTTCCCAGACACACACACACACACACACAGGGGGGGGGGGTGCAAGGGGGGGCCTTCGGCCCCCCCCCCTCCCGCACCCAACCCGCCGGTAGGCAGCGTGGACCTCGCTTTAGAACTTAAAGTACATGCTAAGTTGTAAAGCGAAATTATAAAGTACATGCATGAGGAGGGGGGTGCAGGGGAGCAGAATCCCCCCGCCCACGCATGTACTTAAACGAGCTTGTAAAGCGCGTCATGAACCCATGTGGCACCTCGTTTCGCGTGGAAAGTGTATGCGTGAACTATTTTGACATGTAGGAAAATAATTTATATATATATGCAACGTAATTGGAGAAGTTGTTAGACCGATTCTTTCAATTTTAACAGTATAAATTATTTACTGAAAAGGAAAATTAAGAACAGAAAAGGAAATAAAATATTTATAATTGTATTTTCTTTTTTCCTATTAGTTTTGATAATTTGTACAAAATTAACAATAATAGAAAATAGAAATACCGAAGATTACATAGAAGTCTGAAAACAAATAACAAATACTGTTCTTTCATCATTATCACGCATGTGTCAAAAAGGTTTGATTATTTTGTATTCGTGCGCATATATTTTGAAAAAGGCTACCTCTAACTTAACAGATTACTACTTACGCAGTGCTACTAATCTACAAAAATTAAATTGTGTTGCCTAGGGATTTTCTTTAGTACCAACATTATCCCCTCTTTTTTTGAGGAAAAGTCGTGTAACTGTTTCATTGGCTTAAAGCCCGGTGTCCAC